>NW_009799179.1:6923234-6973832 GCF_000213175.1 Neurospora tetrasperma FGSC 2508
GGAATTATATAAGTAAAAAATATTATATAAATTAGGTTAAATATAATTCGTTTATTATTCTATAGATTAATTTTTAACTAATTTATAATTATATTTTAATAGATCCTAGACTAATCCCGGACCAAATATAAATATAAATTAAATAGGAATACTCTAATATTACTCCCGAACTACTACCTTTCTTTTATAGGTTAATAAATAGGTAGGGCCTTTTAAGGCTATATTATAATTATTTTACCTTCTAGTATTAGATTGTAAATTAATATTAAACTAATCCGGAACTTATTTTAATTCGATTCTCCTCCGTTTAGTACTTTCTTATACTTTTTAAGGATAAATATAGTAGTATTACTATATTTTACAAGAAGGTTATATATAGTAAGAGGGTAGAGGGCTTAAAATAAATTAAAATTAATTCTATTTTAATTTAGGATAAATTAAATACTTATATATTTAACTTTCTCTATTATAAATAATATAACTAAAGGTATTTATATAATCTCCTTCCTAATTATAAAATAAAAATACCTACTATTTTATTAAATATAAATAAAATTATAAAAGTAATTAGTATATTATTAGTATATTAATTATAAATAGGTTTAAAATTAATTAATAATTATTTACTTAACCCTTTTTCGAATTATTTTCAAAGTAAATTATTTCGAAAATCGGTTGGAATATACTATTCTCTTTATAAATATAGAGAATATTCGGATTTATTATAGTTGGTATATATTTGGAAGTAGTAAAACTAATTTTAAATTAGTTTAGAACGGGTCCTACCTTTCTAGGGGGTATTAATAGGCTAGGGGTAATAGAATTTATTATAAATTAATTTTATATAAGTTTTATATTAATATAGAGAAGTAAGGAGTTAGGGGGGGGTAGGATTTATATTTATAGGGCGAACCGGTGAATTAGGAATAGTAGGATTAGTTATAAATAAATTCTAAACCGGTCCGGTATTAGTAATATAAGGAAGTAAAGTAAGGGTAATAAAATTAATTGTAAATAAATTTTAAACTAGTTTGGTATTAATAATACGAAGTAGTAAAATAAGGGTAGTAAAATTAATTGCGGATAAGTTTTAAACCGGTCTAATATTAATAATATAAGGAGGTAAGGCAAGGGTAATAGGATTGGTCGCGGATAAATTTTAAACCGGTCCGGTATTAGTAATACGAGGAGGTAAAGTAGGGGCAGTAGGATTAGTCGTAGACAAGTCCTAAACTAGTTTAATATTAATAATATAAGGAGGTAAAGTAGGGACAATAGAATTAGTTACAAACAAGTCCTAAACTGGTCCGGTATTAATAATACGAAAAAGTAAAGTAGGGGTAGTAAGATTAGTTATAAATAAATCCTAAACCGGTCCGGTATTAGTAATATAAAGAGGTAAGGCAAGGGTAGTAAAATTAATTATAAATAAATTTTAAACTAGTCTAATATCGATCTAAGGAATTAATAAACTATTTCTATAGTTATATTAAATAATTCCTATATTTTTAACGGCGATTAGTAGTTTAGGGATAGTAAAATCAAAATTTATAGGGAGAGAATTATTTAATCGATCGGCGAATTTTAGGAAAATATTCATCTCCCAATTTAGTAGTATAAAATAACCGAACTCTTCTAAATTCAAATTATAATTAATCTTAAATTAATTTATAATTAATACTATATTTTAATTGAAATTATACAAATAATATTAGAAAGTAACTATAATTAGAGACGAATAGTTGTAAGGAGTATTGTTATTTAATATAGATTTATAATTAATTTTAAATTAATCCTCTACCGGTAATTAAACGTTTAAAGGTAATATATATTCTCTATCGTTTATTTCTATATCTTCTATATTCTTACTACCCTTAATTCCTATTTTCTCTTTTTCTTTTTCTTTTTTTATTACCCTCTTTTAGTTTTATCTTTCGATAGCTACTTTCTTCAGCTCTTTTAATACTACCTTTCGAATAAGGAAAGCCTTATAATATTTAATAAGGGAGTTGTAAAAAGCTATAATAGATTAATTTATAATTTATCTATAACTTATTTAGAATCGATTTTATATCTACTATTTTATAATTTATATTAAGTATTAACCTATAGGCCTTTCTAACAACTCTATTCTTATTAATAGTATTCTACGAAGTAATTTTATACGGTTTACCTTCTATATTAAAATAATATTTAATATATTTAATAAATATACTTCGAGAAGAGAATTACAATTATATTAATTAGTAATTAGTTCTAAACAAATTAATTTATAAATTTATTATTATTTACTATATATTAATAGAATACCTTTCCTTTAATAAAAGTCCAATAGTATACTTTACTAATATAAATTACTAACTTTCTATTCTGAAGTTTTAAGGTTAAAAATCTATTAAGGATCGGTTTAGAATTAAATATAAATTAAAATTTATTTTATTAATTTTAAATAGAAGAAGACCCTTCAATCTTTTACTATTAGTACCGTCAAAGTAACGTTTAAAAGTATTTAACTATTAGTACTTTAGTATTATAGTAAATAAAGGTAGTAACTAGTAAGAAAGAAAGATAAAGAAAGAATAATAAGGAAATAGATCTTAAAAAGAGTAAAGAAATATCCTAACTCAATCTGGGATTAATCTTAAATTTATATATATTTTATCCTACTTATTAAGTATAGTAACTAAATAGAGACTTATCTAAGGTTAGTATAATTATTTTCGTTTATTTATATATTTGTTTGCTCTAGTGAGTTGTAGTGTAAAAAAGCAAATTTATAAAAAACTTATATTAGATAGGTCCTAAACCGGTCCCGGATTAGTCTAGAATTTATTATAAACCGACGTATATATAATATAATATAAATATAGAAATTGAGGTAAGGATTTAAATTGAGTAAGGTGTAAGTTGTAAATTAGTCTAGAATATATCCTTAATTAATCTACTTAGTAAGTAAGGTTACTCTTTGAATTTAAATAATTGTTAGAGAAGTATAGTAAGAATATACATTTCTATATACGTTATAGCGCTCCGATTGTGGTCCGAGGTCTGTCTTGGCGTAGTCTTAGCGCTCCGATTTTGGTCCGAGGTTAGACCCATGTGTGAGGTGATCTAGTAACTTACTCGACTCCGCCTATCGCTCACGACGTTCCCATGTGTTGCTGCCCTTGTCCCTGCCCGTTGCAGTTGGAGTCCCTGCTCGTCCCTGCTTGCGGGAAGGAGCCACTTCGACTTATAAAGCTCCATTCTGCAAGTCGCAACCGCCAGGCTATGGCACTATCGGGCACTAACACAGTGAATTAAAGTGGATGAGATTCAAAACAACTTGAACCCTACGGCTTAGGAGAAGAAGAGGATGCCTCTACGCAGGTAAATGTCAATGAGATACATACCTATGACTAGAAGTACCTAACTCCCGTCAGTGTGAAGTTTGTCGAATCGTGATGCCAGGGATCTCATCTCAAAAGGACTATTAGGGGACAGTTCATCATGAGGTTATTACCTATAGGCAGCCAGACAACAAGCTATACCTCTAGCCTTCAAATTCAGTTTGGGAAAAATGAAAGTAGGTACTGCACAGTACCTACCTACCTATTCTACCTTACTGTGCCTCTATGCAGTAATGAAGCACCTAATAAAGAGGATGGCATGAACCTGCAAAAGTGACAGTTGCTGCCGCACCTTCATCAACGGGACTCCGTCGCAAAGGTGCCAAGGGCACTGCGTGGTCCTTTCTATGCTGAAAAAGAGTCTCTCTTGGGTGGTGGTGATAAATGTTGCTCAACCACAACCAAATGTGGCAGAGTCGCAGTGTTCTTTTGCCCACGGAACCGACAGCCTGCATGTGGTGGTGACAGGCTCCGGCGCTTAAGCATGCAGTGAGGGAAGTTGAGCTCGCTTTGGTGGCCACTCAGCATCCAACGCCCAAAAGCCCCACTTCACGTTCGAGGGGCAGGCTCTGGGCCAATCAGATCGCCCAAAGTGCTCTCTTCGGGGGCACATCAATCGGCATCAGAACTGAAGTGTGTGTCCGCCGCGTTCCCAACCTGCTGGTCGCTGTTCCATGATCTGGTGTCTCCTTGGGAGTCTGTATGGCCAATGGCGAGGTGGTGCAAGATCTGCCTTGAGACCGACCTTCCTTTAGGTATGACAGAACGATCCCAACTTGTGTTGAGAAGGAGACAGACCATGAATGATAAAAATTCGAGACATCCCGTGCCTACATACTTACTATCAGCAAATTTCACTTAGTTACCAAAACCGAGAAACAGTGGTGTGTTCGTTACGACTAGCGCGGAGCTTCAACATGCACTTTACTTATACAACTCAACCACCATTCCACCAAATTTGATACAAGAAGCTGGTATCAACCAGATACATTTCGTTTGGACGCTTTATGGAATCTGAATTCAAATTTCAGTTTTGATTTGGTTGTCCCGTTCTTCTCTGTGCATCTTTGCAGACTCCTGTCGCGAGAGCCGCGCGAACAAACCAGCATTGTACTGTCACTTATGTAGACGCAAAGAGTGAGCCGCATCTGGCACAGTGTTTCTGACATCCCCCGATCTGTACCGTTTGCAGCATATCGCGGATAATGCCTATATTTCCTTGAACTACTTTCCCTGAAGGACCCGAAAAGCCCGGCACACGACTATTACAATACAGTGCAGTTAACGGTTTGCATCTCAAGGCTGAAAGTACCGTTGAGACCGGACCTCGTTCATGAGCAAGATGTGCCACACTGTACTGACGACTGAACTTGTCGAGGGGTTTCTTGGCTTGAGGCTTGCCCTAAATCATCGGCCTCTTGGGGCCTTCCCCGGGGAAAGGATGCCCACTGCTGGTCCAATCGGCAGCTGTGTTCTTGTACAATGCATCGAAAGAATGAATCCTCCAGAACATGACCTAGACCGTTGTTATAGGGCAAGGATTTGAGTATCGGAAGTTCAAACGCTCATCTGGCTGGCCAAAAAGGTCGCTATACTGGCGGAGTGTTATGGAATCTTTTGGTATCAATACCCTTCTTAGGCAGCACCGCCCGAACGGTTTCCAATTCCGGCGTGGCATAGGCAAAGTGAAAATGAGCCCAGGTTTTTGCAACCGGCATCTCAGGGCTGTTTTTATGCTGGGCTCGGCGGTTAGAGGGAACTGATATTGGTGATAATTTTCCCTACTCATGGTTCTCATGCTTCGAAACGAAACTGGCTCGCCAGCTAGGTTCTTGCCCTTGAACCATACACTCGGGTCCAGATAACGTGCAAACGGTTGCGGGAAAAGTTGTTGAACAGGGAAGCAATTCATGAGGGGCCGGTTCGGGCATTTGGAAGAGAGTTCATCACCCTGTGATGGATCCGCAAATTAGCTGCTTGGCGGTCGGTGTGACCCAACCCAACCCTTTTTACCAGGGAAACCCATGGCTCATCAAAGCGCCAGGATCTCCACTCTCAGAGAGGGTGTTCATCGATTCCTGGTAGACTTTGCGCGATCACCCCGGATTTCACAAGCAAGCAACTCTCCACTTGCACTCCGGACCGCGTTTGTGAGACTTCAAAAAATTGTTTTACGGTTCCGCGCGGAAAGCTCAACCCCCAGAAATCGGGATGAATTCGGAGCGAAGCTTGAGAGATGGTGACTGCAAGCATTAGATGTGCCGAAGTCTCCCATCTCGATTAGTGAAGGAATAATGCTCTGCTTTTCCAAAGGTAACTGGATCTTACCTGCAGCCACATCAAGACGAAGAAGAAGCCACTACGCCAATTTAACTTGCCCAATGTTTGGGGGCGCCGGTCGATAGTGAACACTTGCTGGGATGGATTCGAGACCCAACAACACTGATCCGGTGGTGACCAGCTAAAAGATATGGAAAACTGGATGGGGAGACCAACCAAAGGATGGAGACTAGAGACATTGAAGCAAAGTAGCTAATACACAGATATGGTAAAATCACTTGAGTATGAACTTCATTCTTTGCTACACCGTCTTGGAAATGAGAACTTACGTGCCATTACTTGTACGGACATGAAGGGTTGGGGGAATAGGTAAGTTGTAGACTGACCGGCGATGCAAGTCTACGGCTGGTGGGAGGGTAGGTCCATATCGGTAAAGACAACGTTCAAGTTTAATATTAATCCGAAAGCTCATTTTCTGGAAATATATTTGCTACCGATGAGCAACGAAAAAGCATCTCTGACCGAGTGGCGTCGAAACCGGGCCTAGGAACAGGGCCAACGCTCGCTTCGCTGCTACATACATACAGTTCGAGTCACTGGACCCGGGCATGGATGAACCGATTATCAGGAATTCGGATGTGGAAGCTACACAGATGAACTTTTCTTAAAGAGAGAGTTGACCGGGCGCTGAACTTGAAATACTTTGAAAGATATGACGTTCAGCATACACATCTGAGCGAATAGCGTAGGCTATCCCGATGACACCCCAGTCTGTACCCATGTCATGGACTGAGACGTGTGATTTAGAAGGCCATGCTACCTTTTGCGAATGTCTCTTGTTCACCAGCGCCATCATCCCTTGCACTGGCTTGATGCCCCCACAAATTGTAAGGTGCATCCAATCCGAGCGTCGCTTCGTATTCGATCGGTCCAGCCCAGCCGAAGCGGTAGACTTTTCCACCATTCCCAAAAGACATCCGAACCCGAGGAGTTGGATACCGCGCAGGCGAGCATGACGGCTTGTGAGTCGTCAATGCAGATAACTAAATGTGGTTGGTTATGACACATCTAGCCACACGGAGCAAGTACCAGGTTCCGGCTGAAGACGATGCCTCTCCGTGGTACCACAACCTCTCAACTGTAGTTGCAAACTGAAAAGGTAGCCTGTTATGTCTCGACAGAACTTACACCAGAAACAGTTGTCCCAAATGCACCTTGACGCCACAGGTTCCAACCCAAAGAAAAGCACAACCAAATCAAGCTCTTGCTTTCGGCCTCCTGGATGCGAGATCAGGGCCGCTTCTATACCCTGCCCGGTACAGTTGTCTTGATACTCCCAAACGCCTAATGATCATGCAGTTTTCTCTTGCCGGACGATAGAGTAGTCGGCTTGCCCAGTAGTTGATAATGAATTTTTCGACCGCTCGGGCATATTACATCCCCTGCTCCTCGTTGCGTGTCTGCATCTCGATCTTCTTGACGTTGCGGCCATCGGGAGTATACCTAGAGCGTAGTCAGCCACCAAGGCCCAGCGCGGCGAATCCACAAGAACGTACTTGAGAAGCTTCTCGATGAGGTCGACGTGGGTCATGACCATGCGACGGCAGCAGTAGCGCTTGAGGCCGAGCTGATCCAGAGCATCACTAATCATCGTCTGTCAGTTGTTGTTGTTTGTAAATCGAAAGTCGTTCGTAGATGTCGCATACCCGTCGGTGATCTCCTCGCCATCGATCAGCTGCAGGTATCTCTCCCAGAGATCACCCACCACCTATGTGCCAAAGTCAGTAACCTTGTTAACGGGTAAATGGCGGAGGAAGCGGGGCGCGTCGCGTCGCGTACCTTGCCGCACGAAAAGCATCGGATTGGAATGATCATTTTTGTTAGCGAGTCAAAAGCCTACAAAAAGGTGTTTGGCGGGATGGCGATGTTCGCGGCAGATGAGCGACCGGCTTCTGGCGAGATGGTGGTGCAAGTTTGATCGTAGTGACGGTGCAAGTTTCAGCATGAATGACTTTGAAGGGCGAGGCGGCAACTTTACCTGTGAGGTCGGAAGGCCCCAGCAAATTTGACTTTCTAGGGTCTGATTGGTCACTTCAGCCTTATCGCCGATAAGAAAGCTGCCCCACATTAACTTTTCGAAGGGTACTCCGCCAAAATTTCTTCTGCTGGGAGGATGAGGCGGACATGAAGCTCGGTACGACAAATCGTGTGTTCCTTGCCCGACTTGCATCGTCATATACTCAAACGACAAGATGGTGGAGCTACGCACCCCTCGCAAGACCTCGAAGGCGTCCAAGATGGATGCGAATGGTGAAACCGCCTCGCTGAAGAAGAGAAAGAGAGAGCCCAAGGAAGAGACGACCGCTTCGCAAAAAAGGCAACGATCGAAACCAAAGACCCAGCCTGCTGCCGCCAATGGCAATGTTGACGATACTACCGACTCCCAAGAAAGCACCCTCTTCGAGAACAAAGACCTGCAAACGACCAATGGCGATTTGGAACTTACGGATGCTTCGAATACCTTGACGACGCGCAACACATCGGCATGGAAGGTATCGAATCCTATGGGCGGCCGCATGCTCGACATCGATCCCATATTCTCCTTGGATGAACGGTTCGTTTGAGACCAGTCCCCCAGGTAGGGGCTCTACTAACGCGATTTAGATACCTCCTTATTACCTACAACACATCAATTCAAGTCTATTCTACCGAGGATTCCCTGCTCGTCAGGAGGATCTCCCTTCCCATCACCAAGCTCGACAGCGGCGCCGAACTTTCTTCTCCCCACATCGTCGCGTCTGCGCTATCCGCCAGCGCACCCGAATTCCTCTGGGTTGCATGCTCAGATGGCCGCATCTGGCACCTCAACTGGGCGACAGGTGAAGGCGCCGAAACACCCTTCACGATTGACGTCAAGAAAGTCCTCGACATGACCGTCGAGTCGGTCGACATTCGCGACAAGCAAGAAGATGTCCTTTTTATTCTCCAGAAGTTGACCAAGTCCTCGGCGCAAATCGTGGCCTACGACCTCAAGGCCCTCCGTACGAAGACCGGCAAGCTTATCCACACATACGACGAGAACCCGCAATTGCTTCGTTCCGCTGCTGGTGGTAGACTCATTGTTGCTGCCGCGAAGGAGACGCTGCACACCGGTACTTTGAAGTCCAAGGGAAAGACCGTCAAGGCGGTTGATGACCTCGAATACGCGTTCCACTCTTTCGGCGTGCCGGATCTGGTCACTTGCCTCGACATTCGCCCGACTCTCCAAACAACAAAGAAGGGTGGCATAGAAATCCAGTTCGTTGATCTCGTCATCGGTTGCGCTCGCGGTGCCATCTACGTTTATGGTGACCTTCTCTCGAAACTACCCGGCAGCGCGACCAAGGGGGGTCCTATTCAGCCCCGCAAGCTACATTGGCACCGCAGGGCCGTCCACAGCGTCAAGTGGTCTGAAGATGGTAAGAACTGGTGAACTGTCTCTGGGAGACGACAAAGTGCTGACAATTTGACAGGTAACTATCTGATATCCGGCGGTGCCGAAACCGTACTCGTTTTGTGGCAGTTGGATACCGGCAAGAGGGAGTTCTTGCCTCACCTTTCAGCAACTATTGAAAACATCGTCGTTTCCCCCAAGGGATCATCCTACGCTCTCCACCTCGACGACAATTCTGCCATGGTGCTGTCGACCGCTGAGATGAAGCCCACGACCTACGTTTCCGGCATTCAATCTTTGGTTCTCAGCGACAAGCCATCGAAGGAGTCTCTGGTGCGCCGTGTCTGGAGATCTGTCGACGAAATCTCAACACCCTTGATCACTACCAGTAACCCTACGAACCCTTCACAAATATTCCTCTGCGTCGGCAATGGGCAGCAGGCCAGCTCGACAGGAAATGCACCGTCCACACCACTTATCCAAGTTTTCGACGTCTCCTCGTTTCAGGGCGTTAGCAAGCATCCCATTGCACGCACCAACTCTACCGATACCAATATGACAAGCCAGGGTGCGCCAATCATTGAGCCTAGAGTCACCAAGATGGCCTTTTCCCACGATGGGAAATGGCTTGCGTCGGTAGATGAGTGGCAGCCACCTGAGAGGGACCTTGAACCTCTCTTGACTGGCTCAAAGACCACATGCGAAGTTTCGCGGGAAAGACGGGAGATCTACCTCAAATTCTGGGAGATTGATGCGGAGGATAACTCGTTGCAGCTCGTTTCGCGCATCAACGAGGCACACTTCACAACAGAGTCCGAGACCATCCTGGATGTCGCCAGCGACCCCATTTCGTCTCGATTTGCTTCTCTTGGCACTGACGGTGTAGTACGTTTCTGGAGCCCCAAGCTGCGCAGGAAAGACGGTTTAGCGTCAACCGGTCCCGAAGGCCAACAGCTTCGAACATGGTCATGCTCTCGGGCTGTTGAGCTCCCTGCTTATGGGCAACTGGAAGAGGCGGTAGAAGTTTCTCCTAAGACCCCTCGCAGCGGTGCCCTTGCCTTTTCTGAAGACGGCTCCGTGCTCTTTGCTGCCTACGGCCCTTCATCCGGAGCTGTTGTTGCAGTTATCGATACGGCGACCGGCGCTATTCGTGACACCATCCCCGATTTGTCTAGGGGTGATATCCGGGGTGTCGAGGCCGTTTCTTCGTCTTTGATCATCCTTTCGGAGGATCTCACGGTCTACGACATCGTGTCAGATGAAGTGCAGTACAGCTTCGCCCTGAAGGAGACTTCAGAGGCTGCCAAGCAGATGACCCATTTGGCGGTCAACCGGGAGTCCCGATCCTTTGCTGTTGCTGCCCCTATCCCCAACTCTAGCCAGGAGAAGTTGAAGAAGGGCGCAAAGTCAGAGCTTGTTGTCTTCTCGGTCGATGAGGAAGTGCCTCAACTGATTCAGACGTTCCCTCAGGTCATCACTGCGGTCCTCCCTGCTACCAACTCGGCTGGCTTCGTCGCAGTTGACTCTGCTGCCCAGATCTGGTCCATTACTGAAAGCGGAGAGCAGGCGCAAATGCTTCAGCCTCTGGCGGATCTCAACATGGAGGAAAGTGCCAGTGCCGTAGCCCCAGTGGATCATGCGGTTGAGGACGGCGAGGCAAGCGACGAGGAGATGCAGGACGCGGACGCGGATGTTGAGATGGAGGATGATGACTACGATGTCCACCAGGCTGTCGTCGCTCCCCAGAAGCTGGCCGAGATTTTTAACGCTGCGCCCGCATTCGCTATGGCCCCCATTGAGGATATCTTCAACCAGGTCGCCTCATTATTTTCCACGAGGCCTTCTACAATCTAAACTCAGGACGCATCTATTGCTAGATCTCGCAAATCGAGTTGGCCCGTCTCACGTGTGAAGATCATAAGAGAACCGCACAAGTCGGTCCAGTCGCGTAAAGGAGACAAAACCGATAGTTCGCAGGGTCTACAGAGTTTGATGGATAATTTCGATTCATCGCTTCGCCTGCGCACCTGCTCATCGTGCCTTCGAAAGCTCAAGGCCGGGGGCACCAGGAGTCATAACGTCCTGGAGTTCGACCTTTGCGGCGCTGGACATGACCGAACCAGGGAGGGGGGCCAGAACACTGGCAGCCACACAAGAAACAGTGCCGAGCCGCCCCGTCACTCAAGTGGCAGCAAGGAAAAGGGTTTTTTTTTGTCCTCAACAATGACGATGACGACGGCGACGATATGGAATGCCGCAATTCTCGGCAGGTTTACGCGTGTAAGCCCGGGGACCCTTATCCTGGGGCAACCGCCCCGCATTAGTCTGGGTGGCTGCTGCGGGGCTTACGGCACGCTCCGATGGCGACCGATTACGCCATTCTTAGACGACTTCGATAATAACATTGGGAACGGGAACCTTAGGATATCAGGTCATATAGCTTAGAACTGGAGCTGTAACTGCAATTGCTTTGTGTAATATGAAGAGCTAGATATTTTATGTTGTTGGAAACTGTAACTTGATCAATTATATCCCTCTATCCTGCTATTTCATATCAATTCACCCAAACAACGCTCACTAGTCTTCTGAAACTTTGAAACTCCAACTGCATTTTATCCCGACTTTGTGAGGGGAAGGACATCCGATGATCTTCCAGCCGCTTTGACTACCCCCCTCGCATTTCGTATCGAGGCACGTAGACTTGAGACGAGTTGGTCATCTGGCCTGCCTTCGCCTTTCACATTCTCGACTTTAAGCAACTTATAACGCTCCTCATTATGTCTTTCACATCTATTCCAGTTCTTGACTTGTCTTTGGCCAAGGACCCAGCTACCAAGCTGGCTTTCCTAGCAGACCTTAGGCACGCTCTTATGGAAGTGGGCTTCTTATATCTCCAAAATGTCGGCATTTCACAGGAGGTGTTTGACCAAGTCATTCGGGAAGGAAAGAGCTTCTTTGACATCCCGAAAGAGGAAAAGTAAGTTTTGTTCGCCATTGCTCGACGCAAAATCCAAAATCACATACAAAGCAGCCACGAAGCCAAACTAAACGCTTTGGTCAAAAACCAAAAATCAGACTCAAAATCGAAATGAAAAACGCCCCCTCCTTCCTCGGCTACTCCCGTCTCTCCGCCGAGATCACCGCCGGCGCCATCGACCACCGCGAACAGATCGACCTCTCTACCGAGCATCCCTTACCCGAGCCCGGCGCGCCATTACACTACAATCTGCTAGCACCCAACCAGTGGCCATCACCCAAGGTGCTGCCTAGCTTCCGCCAGGTGTTCACCGATTACATGAAGAAGATGGGCGAGATCTCCATCTACTTCACCAGCCTGATCGCCGAGGCGATCGAGCTACCCGCCAACGCATTCGACAAGTACTTTGATAAAGACCAGCAGCACAAGCTGAAGATTGTCAAGTACCCGGATGTTGGTACGTTGGGCAAAGAAGGCAAGGAGGGGAATCAGGGCGTGGGGCCGCATAAGGACAGTAGTATGTCTTCCCCCTTTCCCAATTCTTCTTACCAAACATATAAACTCACCCCTTTCTCCTCAAGTGCTATCGAGCTATCTCCTCCAGGCCTCCCATCACCGCGGCCTGCAAGTCCAAAACATGTTTGGCGAATGGATCGACTGCCCGCCCATCCCCGGTACCTTGGTCGTCGCCATCGGGCAAGGTCTCGAAGCCCTAACGCAGGGCGTCTGCGTGAGCACCACGCACCGGGTACTCTCGCCGGCCGCCGGCGAAGGCGCCCGCTTTTCCATTCCCTTTTTCCAGGGTGTGAGGGGCGATACCACCTTTGACGATTTGGAAAAGGTTGGCGTCGGACAGGTGCCCGAGCACGTCAAGGAGCAGCGCAGAAGGGTGCTCAAGGTTAGTGGTGGCCAAAGGTTGGATGATGTCGAGTTTACGTTTAGGAGTGGAGGGGTGGCGACCACGTTGGGCGAGGCCACGCTGAGGAATCGGGTGAAAAGTCATCCGGATGTGGGAGAGAGGTGGTACCCAGATATCTTGAGGAGTCTTAGGGAGGAGCAGAGTAGGGCGGCGGCTGGGAGTAGGAATTCGACTGTAGGAGGAGGCGCGGCAATGGTACCGGAGGGGAAGACTGTTGAGGCGCATTAGTTTCTTTCAGGTTGCGAGTATCTAGGATGGGTTCGGGGGTAGGGCGGCGGGCGATTATAGCCAGCGTCTTTTACCATTTGCCAGGCGTCAAGAGAGCGTAGGGAAGATTATGTCTGTGTAGTCCAGCTGTGTGTATCATGATTGATCTCTCGAAGTCTACCAGATCAAATCGGGGGTATGTTTCCTCTTGTATTTATTAACGTCAAATCCATTGTGATACGCCTTATCCCACCCGCTTTGATGCATCGCCATTTATGTAAATCACTCCCGTCTGGTGCTGCTTAGCACGTTTTTCTTGGTTCCCGTCCAGCTATTTTTTGGTGTCTTTGTTGATGCTCCGTTACTCTGAATCCAAACTCCCAGACATCAGATATCGGATCGTCACAGATCGTTCGTTCGACGGAACATGGATAATGCGCGTTTATTTCTTGGGCTGCTCGACGAAGCCGGGGAAGCAGTCCGCCAGCGTCTTGTTGTGCTTGTTCTGAGCGTGCTCATCAAGACTGCGAAGAAAGGATCGAGGTCAGTTTGGATATACGGCAGACATGATCGGTAGGTTATCTCAAATCGTGACTAAATGCCCGGGAAAACGGAGCGGGTCGAGGAGGAGTTCGGGGATTTTGCTTACGCCTTCGCGCGCGAAGTTGACAAGAAGGTGGCCCTGCAGGTCTGGCAGATGATGTTCATGGCAGCAGCGTTCTGCAGAAGTTTGTGTTAGTCTACTGAGCATCCGCTTTCCGGGTTCGACGTAGGACGACGACGTCTCGTCCGTAGAGAGAAGAATATGACGTACAGTCTTAAGCTGCGACTTAGGACCAGCAGCAGCGTTCTTAGCGTTACGCTCGCGCTTTTGCGCAGCCTTGGCTCCCTATTTGGTGAGAAAATACTGTATTAGTAGATGTTGTTCAGAAAGGTGGTGATCGTCGCGGATCGTAAAGTTCGAAGTAAACACGGTATGTATGTAACGTACGTTACCGCCACCCATTTTGTCTATGGTTTTCTGGTTGGTAGGGAATGATGAGGTTGGTCTAGGTGGTAAAGCGAGGTTGAAGAGCGAAAGAAAAAGAAAGAAAAAAAGGGAAAAAGGCGGAGCAGGAAAGTGCAACGAAGGTTAGCAAATATTCCCAGCCTGGAACATCGTCGGAATTTATCATGTGCCTCATCCCATCAAAGTGGCGCGGGAAAAATACACATTTCGCGGCCTCGTAAAAGATCTTTCACCTCATTACGAAACAATCAATAAGTTCAATGTAACAGTTGGTCCACCGCCTGCATCTCTCAAATACGTCGGGTATGTTACAGAGTATTTCAGCTGTCACAAGCGGTACTAGCCCCAGCCTCCCGTGGGCGACAACGACAGAGGCAGGTAGAAGCAACGCACTGACCAAGGGCCAGACAGTTCGATTTTCTGAAGAGATCACCGCTTAGGTTCGTTCCGGTCTCGAGCTCGCTAGGTACTTATCACATCCTACCTACCCTATCCCCGTTGTTCCGTTGTCTTCCTTGTTAGTGTACAGGGGCAGTTTCGAATGGCTATCGATATCTCTATATTCAAGTCGGGTGGGAACAGGTCACTCACTGCACTCACTCAGTCCTCTCCACTCTCTTCGCTTGTGGCCTGAAACTGAAGGAAGGAAGCACGGGAGTGATGTACAGCAGGTGGCCGTCAAGTGAAGGTCTTGGCAGCACCATTGACGGATGATGATCCCTTAAATTGACTGCGTGGTACTTCTAGGTTAATTCACCTCTGCTTTCTTGGATGGGATCCAACTGAACGTTCTTTAGGTATTCAGCCTCAACAGCCCATCTGCGTGTCCAATCCTTCGGAGGCATAGCTTTTGGCCACCCGGGATTGGACCTTACTTTCAGGGCCGCCTCCCGCTGCATGAATTGATCGATCTCTGCCCGACGCCTCCGACGGAACCAACCGTCAATTTCTGTAAGTGACTTTATAAACTCACTTGACTCGGTGGAGGGTTTTGAGCATAAGGCTGCACCCAACTTCTCAGTGGGACTCGCCGCGACGGCCTTTCCAGGAATTAGACCCTTGATCCACTCCTGATCGACCCCCAAAGTCCCAAACATCACATGTACATAATGTACACTAGTCCGGACCGTCTATCCACCTTTTACAAAGACGGTTGAGTGCTGCAGTGTCACTTAGAACTACATCTCATAACTCACTGTGACCCCCACCCCCTTCCGCGGCATCACAGCTTGGCCCGCAACAACGACGAAGAGCCGCAATGGCCAAACCAACTCCCCTATCTGCAGCCAAAATTTCCCTTGCTGCCTTTAATGAAGTGCTCGGAAGATATCCCGCCTGCATCCAAGCCATCTCGCGGGACAAGGGAGGTATGGTGGCTTCCCTCCAAATCTTCAACCCCCCTGGCTATACTATGTAATCCCCTATCTGACACCCTGCAAATAGCAAAACCAGGCCAGAAGACACTGGCAGAGTTGGATGAGTACCGCTATGGTGAATCAGTCACGGCATTTGGTCCCGAAAAGGCAGACACCAAATCCATTGGGGTCGATGAGGTCAAGACTTTGGTCGAATGGAAGCTGTACGTCCTCTTTCACATTCTGATCCCTACCACCTATCCAGACATTCCTGGAAGTCTCAAGGGCGTCACCTATCGTCTTGCTTACCTAGTTTTCGGTGGAAGGAGAGCCACAGCCATTTTTAGCGGCCTGCAAACACCATCTCTAGAGCTCGCTTCAGATGCCCCCACTGGGCCGCTTGTGAGCAAGATTACCGAGAGAAGCACTTACCTTCCTTCTGTCCCCCAATGTCACTTTGCTGCAAGCCGCTGACTTTTGGTCTAGGCGTCATGGCAAGTTCCGCCCAACTCTGATGAAACTGGTGTCGTCCAATGATCCCAATTTGGTCCAGACAACCGTACAAGATGCCGTCAAGCAGTATCGGGACAGGTCAGACATATCCGGCGCCCTAGGCATCCTGACCAAGCTAAAAGGTATCGGCCCGGCTACTGCGTCATTGCTCCTGGCAGTGCATGACCCAGACCATGTCATCTTTTTCGCCGATGAAGCCTACTACTGGCTCTGCGGAGACGGGAAAAAGGTGCCCCTCAAGTATAACGTTAAGGAATACAACTCCTTGTGCCAGAAATCTCAAGCGTTATCTCAACGGCTTGGAGTCAAAGCCATTGACATTGAACGTGTAGCTTTCGTTCTCATGCGGCAAGAAAGTGGGGATATAGCAGCCGCAAGTGCTACCCTTGATCTCGAGCCATCGGTGAGCAGCGTCGCCAAGGTGACGCCCCCAAAGACCAAGAGGAAGACCGTTGATGACGATACCAACGATCCAGAGCCGCCCGTGAGACGTTCGAAACGCACAAAACACAGTTTCGAGAGTGAAGCATAGGAAATAGGCGTCTCTGGGGTGTAGACAATGCGGGGACTTGAAAGCTAGGCCAGCTCTAGCACCAGTCTTGAACCGCATTACCACGGATCTCGGAACAGTCAGCAGTGCTTTTACAAGAGGGCTCGAAGTCGCATGGGTACAGGAAAGTTGTTCCTCCTTCAGCCCTGCCTTTATGCGTTACTGCGACTAGATACCCGTGTAAGTGCGAGGTGTTGACACCAAGATACCCGAACCTAGCCGAACCAAACTTTAGCTGCCAAATTGAAACACCATTGGGTGGGTTCGACGTTCGGAATTCTTCTATTGGTAAACGCTAGTAACGTCTCACTAGATGAAAATGTTCGGCGTTCACGGCCCGTAGCTGCGGATGGCTCCCTGCTGGGCCCCATGCTCTCAAGTCGGTTCGCGAAGCGACCGGATGTGGATAAGGTTTTTGATAACAATACACTCTTGCTCCGGCCAGAGATACGGCTGATGGTGATATGTATCTTCTTGAACACACAATGGGAATGAGACGAGCGGCACTTGCGGGGGCAGATAAGTACGAGAAGTATAAAGTGCGGTCAAAGTGCGGTGTTTCATTCAGACCTCTTCGAGCATGTCTTCCCCGGTTTGTCTCATTTCTCTACATACCTACGAGTGTGGCACTTCTTTTTGTCTTTTATATGTCTTCCATTCATATTTTCCTTCTTTTCGTCGCTCATCATGGCTATGTCTTTTCAATCGTATCCCATCACTGCGAACACGGTAGCTCATGTCTACTGGGAGAAAGAGCACGAAGTGCAGTCATTTTCATACCCTGATCCCGTTCCTCTGCCACCACGATTCACACTTCTGAAAGAGAGACTAGCTTCAGGCAATGAAGTAGCAATTACATCAGCATGGCAACGGCTACTACGAAGGCTGGACGAAGAGATTGATTACATCTCCTCTATGGGGTCAAAAGTGGTTCCAACAATCAGCTTCTCCAACATCACAAATCCCCAACAATCCCAAGACTTCCTCGCCCAGCTACGAAGATCAGGGGTGGCTATCATCCGAAATGTGGTTCCAAAGGAGACAGCCACCAGCTGGAGACAAGAAGCAAGCGAATACCTCAGCCAAAACTCAGGCATGCGAGCAGTGCCAACAAGAGACCCCCAACTTTACGAGCTCTACTGGAGTCCAGCCCAGATCAAAGCCAGGGCGCATCCCAATGTCATAGCCGCGCAGAAGTTCGCAATGGGAATATGGAAGTCTGAAGACCCCAATGCCATGGTCAGCACGAACTTTCCCATCACATACGCCGATCGTGTGCGGATACGAACGATCTCGACAACAACGTATGGCGGTGATGAAAACAGACTCAGTCCTAGCGCCCATGTCGACAATGGTAGTGTCGAGAGATGGGAGCCGGATGGGTATGGACGGGCAGGGACGTATAAGGATATTTTCCGTGGGCGTTGGGAGGATTATGATCCTTGGGAGGTATGTATCAAATCCACCCCTTTCACCTTGTCCCCAAAGACACTTTGGAACTTAGGCTGATATCCCCCCTTCCCAACTTAGAGCTCCTCCCGCGTCCAAGCAACAAGCGACCTCTACCAGGGCACCGGTTCCTGTTCCATCTTCCGCATGTTCCAAGGTCTTCTAGCCATGAGCCCCATCTCCTCCGACTCGGACTCAGATTTAGACTCAGACTCACTGCAAGTCTGCCCCATGCCCCAACTGGCAACAGCTTACTTCCTGCTACGACCATTCTTCTCTCCATCGCCCTCCGCGTCCCCAGTCCCTTCATCCTCAAACCTAGCCCACTCCGAGCAAGACCAACGGGACCCTTTTTCTACGTCCTCCACCACCTTTGCTGGCGAAGAAGAAGAAGAAGAAGAAGAAGAAGACTCACCGTGGCTCTTCAACCACCCCCACAACTCCATCCTCCATGGCGCCCTCCCCAGCTATGCCCAAGACATCAACCCGACTCTGCACCCGCACCTCCAGCTGGAGCGCAGTTTGGTCACCATCCCACGCTTAGAACCGGGTGATTACGTGCTTTGGCATCCGGATTTGATTCATGTTGTTGACGGGCCTTGGCAGAGGCAGAAACGGCACCACAAGCAAAAACACAGCATGATCACAAGGAGCAAGAACCCCCCATATCCAATCCCAAACACAAACTCAAACCCGAAAATCTCCCAAACATTGTCCCTCTACCTCCCCTGTTGCCCCCTGACCCAAACCAACGCGCTCTATCTCTCCCGCCAGCGCAAGGCCTTCCTTCTCGGCAGGCCCGGCCCTGACTTCGGTGGAGGCGGGCAAGCGCTCTTCCACCAGGGGCACGAAAACTACGGGACTTATGGGTACGGGTACCGCGGGGTGCGAAGTATGGTGAACGGACCTGGTCCATATAGTCACTTGCGAGATGATAGTGGTACTAGTGGATGTGGGAGTGGGAGTGGTACAGGTGATGAGAGTAGTCATATGGGAAGGGCGGGCGTGCAGGATGTTAATGATGCCGGTGGTGATGATGGGTTGAGAACCATGGGACTGTTGCCGTGGGATGAGGAGGAGGCGCGGACGGAGACGGAGAGGAAGGTCTTAGCTATGGCTAATGGAATACTATTTCCTGATTTGTTAGATTATGGGAGGACATGAGCAGCGTCACCTGTGGAGGTGCTGGAAGTGGCTATTGTGGAAATAGATATATATGACTTTGTAATACAAGGTAGGTAGACATAGATCAGTGCTGACACATATTAGACTGGGAATGGACAGGAGATGGTTGTACCAACACAAAATCAAGCAAAAAGAACCTCGTTCTGTTCCATTCTCAGTCTTCTACCAATTCGACATCTGGGGTATGAAAGTAGCGGTTTCCGAAATCCATTCTCACGGTATACTTAACAAGCTATCAAACTCCTTGTAGACGCACAACCTGCTCGATCGCGAACAACCGAGCATCCCTTTTGAATCTCCACCACGGTATGTATGACCATACACCCAACTCCTGTTAGAGCGACGGTAGTTATCATTGTCCCTCTACCTCCCTTCCCTCTTCCATGATCCATCTTTCGAAGTCCACACTGCGTCAAGCGACAAAGTCTCGACGTTGTGCTTATGATGTTCTGTGTTATTACGAAAGAGCAAAAGTTCCTTTAGGTTCCGAGGAAAGCGTGGTACCCGTTTACTTCATCTTCTTAGGCACATCATCCTGCTGGGTGCGGCCGTACTTCTCAGCGAGCTCGTCGTACTCGCGGTGAAGAGAGGCTGATTGCTTCTTGAGGGTCTCGATGTCCTGGTCGCGGAGCTGGATCTCGCGCTTGAGACGGGAGATCTCACCAGGATCGCCGGCCATGGCGAGCTTCTCGGACTGCTTGGTGTCCTTGTCGGTACCCTCAAACTTCTTGAGCTTCTCCTCGAGACGGAGGACCTCGAGGATCATAATGTAGGTGCGGTTAAGGATCAAGGAGAGGAAGAGGGTGAAGCCGCAAAGGTACATGTTGCGCTGGGAGTAGAACTTGCGAGCCTGGACTTCGAGACGCTCGTGACCCATGATGGCAGCACTGTTGATTTTGGTCAGTTGTCTGTTGCATACAAGGGAAGAAAACAACAAGTGTACGTACGCGTTGCCCTTGGAGGCATCGGTGGCAGCGGCAAGCTCGACTTGCACACGGTAGACTCTGTTCACGCTGTCGATAAACAGGATGAGGATGAATATGAACGTGATCTTTAAACCGTATTGTAGCTTGGCTATGATTGGATTTTCCGAGATAAAGGTGAACAGCCTCCGGCGAATGGTGAAGGGTAGAGGAACTATAAGCAGCATGAAGATGGACATCTCTGCTACTAGGAGCATGAAGACCTGCAAAGCAATCGCGTCAGCCACTTCTGTCCATGAACATCGTCGTATCGTCCTCTCTATCTAACGACGTGACGTGATGCGGGTGGCCACGGCGAAGGACACAGTAAACACATACCAAACTGTAGTAAAGCGTCATCTTGACGGTTGTGATGGGGAATCGCGAGTTCTCGTGTTCGGATCAGTGTCTTGGTATAATGACTGAATGTAGTATTGCGACCGAGTGCGCGACTATCGTCTTGTGAATTGATGTTGGGTTGGTGTTGGCGATGGTGCCGGAGCTTGGCGGAAAAATAATGGTTCAGGTGTGAAGGAGGCAGGAAGAAATACCAACAGGTCACAGCAAAGAGATGAGGTCCGCTGCCAATCTGAAGCTTCCTTGGCTTGGGCAGTCGTGTGCTTGCAAGCTTCAGGTTGCTGTGGGCAGTGCAGTGCGTTGAGTGGGTAGGTAGGTCGGCGGGACAGGTGTGACGTGTTTGGTCGACTGACAGTGCCTGGCAGGTGGGCTGTCGCTGTACTGCTGCTGCTGGTTTTTGAGGAGTTTCGTCAGGGAAGCTGAAGCGCCGGAATGCCAGGATCTGTAATTCATCAACGTCATTAATTGTGGCTTGAACGCTAATCCCGATCGTATCTCCAGCCACTTACTGATCGGGAGCTCGAGCTTCGTTGGACGTGGCTAGAGCGAGATAAAGTTTAGCTCAGCTCAGCGGAATCGGTTCAGTTCAAGTTGGTAGCTCCTGACATGTGCTTCCAGCGCACAGACTCAGTGCCAATTACCAGGCAGACTGGAGAGTTTGAAAGGGCGGGAGCAGCCGAAAATGTGCAGAGTGAACCCTAACCCTCTTCTACGAGCGAGACTGAACTTCTGCCTCTATTGATGTGACATTAGTTTATTTGATATGATTCAATTCGTTTGATTTCTTTATTTTTGTTGTACTCTGTTTTAGTTGCTTGGTACTCTTGAATCCCACAGTTGACAGTTTGGTTCGTTACGAGTTGGCCAATGTTCACCCCGGGCATGATCAGTCAAAGGGGGCTTCTCGACTGTTCGCTCCTCTCAGCTGTTATCTGAGAAAGGAAGGAGGAAAGTCTATTCACGAGAAACATACTTGTATCTCAAATGCCGATGGTCTAGAGGTAGTCTTCACAGTGCTGAAAGTCGATGCAAAAAGCAAGATTGAGAATGGACAAAATACTCTCGAGATAAAGTGCGTGCAGAGGGAGTGCCCTAGGAGCCACTCCAATTCCCCAAATCCATTTTAAACCCCAGCTGCGGCTCAAGCCAGCGTGTTTCATGTCAAGACTTCTGCACATCGTCACCTCCAAAATAATATAGGCCGGCGTCTTCTCCATATTTTTTATCCCGTCATCTGGGGACTGGGGTCCGACCTTTTGACGATCCCGTTCGACCTTCCTCTTCCTTTGGAGGTAACGGAGGGACCTGCCAGAACAGTGACGGCGACCCCGATCATGAAGAGATGCTGATTTGCAATTCATTTGAGATCCATCGAGATGCTGCTCGATTTCGACTGCGTGAAGACAGTATGTTCTCTCCTTTCTATCCCCTCCATCGCTTCCTGCGCCGATCTCCTCTGTCCATATCGACACAGAGCAGCACATCCCGCGCCGCACCTCCGTCTTTGCCGAATGAGGCACCAGTACGTGGAATGCGGTGTGCGCATGTACGCATCAGTATCAGGATTACAACCCCCGAGAACGAAGAGTGTCGAGACCATGGGGCACCAGTCAATACGTATAACCGATAGGCCACAGCCAACGCCGCTGGCTCGGATAACTATGCCAGTCATCCATACGAACTCTTCACGAGAAAAATCCTATTTACGCCTTAAAAAGCAGGTCGAGGCCAGTTGTCCAAATTCGGTTATGATCCGTCGTGCGGCCCGCTAGAGTGAACCAACATGCATCCCTCCACCCATGCAGCACCCTGAACCCCAAAATCCCCTCTACACCTCCTTATCTCTCAGGTGAAGAAAAAACATGTCTCCATTCCCGAACAAGGCACCTCGATGGAGCGTGGATTACGCCTCTACCGGAATATACTTTATTAGCGTGGTACCGCCACCTCAAAACTTTCAAAGAATTCCAGATTCGCGAAGCAATGTTTTGTATGGGAAATAAAGTTATCGCCACTTTGCAGCTCACCGCGCTAACCTTTCAAATGCCGGCAGAGGTGTACCTAGTTGCCTGTACATTATGTGCTGTATGCAAGCCAGGGAGCAGCAAGTGCTGAGGTACCCGCTGTAGATGCTGGACTCCTGGGCGATCTTCATCAATTGAATTACCATTGTGTGGAAAATGGTCCACCGTGGAAGTCCACATTCAAACCAGCCCTCATTTTTTTTCTTCCATGTTCTCTCCCGAGGCCACCCCGGCCGGGATCCTAGCACCCACGGGGCCACGGGGGCTTGGGACTTATATATCTCGCCGACTACCTCGCCGGTATGCATGATCCCTTCAAAAGAAATCTTAAGGAGCTTTTTCGAAGTCTGGCTAGAAATCTATTCCCATTTTCCTCTTGTTTAATCCGCTTTCCCTCACGCCACAAGCGAGCCATCTCTCGTTCCCGCTCGGCATCCACATCCAACGACAACAACTGCCAGCAATAGTTGGTCCAACCGTGCTATCTTCGGCGAACCGACCAGTTTATATATATACCATACCTGTCTTGTCACCCTCGTGAAGCATCCTTCAGTCACTCGCTGTCCTCAGTTTCAAAATGAAGTTCCAACTCCTCGTCGCCCTCTCACTCATTGCCACGGCTTCAGCAAGACCTATTGTCTGCCCAGATGTACGTCTCCTTGCTCCAAAAAACTGTCCACTTACATACACATATGCTGACTCTATTGCTTAGGCTAAGCGCGATGCTATCCTCAGGGGTGACCTACCAAAGGAGGCATGCTGTAGTTATGGCCGCTGCCTCGGGGATGTCGTGATTGCCTCGTCATGAAAGGGCCGTTTCAAGAGCAATCTGTGACCGCAAACATGGCTGTTCAAAACATCATCTCAACCATCTTCATTCCCAACGGAACAGATCCTCTTGGGGCCTTCCATTTTTCGCCCTTGCGCTATCCAGCACCATCATGGCATCCAACGACTTTTCGGCGATTCCTTTCCTGGCAAACGGTCCCACCTGCACTCGTATCCCGGATTGGCAACCCCTGGGACACGGGATGACCCCGGGATGGATGGGAAAATCCGACGAACTTGACCCACGTAGACAGTTCTCACCGACTGACCGACAACATCTCACTTCATATCTAATCAACAATCTCGGAGCCAAATACTTTCACACTCCGCATACCATCATTTTACATACGCGCTTTCACCGACCACGTTTTTACGCACATACCATACCCGTTTTACGATTACCACGTCACCGACGATTACCCGATGAGACGCTGGATGGGATGGCAGTGAACGGCAATCGATCTGTTTATCTCGAAGTCAACCAGGACTTCATTCGTTCACATATTTATCGACATTATAGAGACAGAGGGGGGCGAGGAGGATGGGAGCAAAACGACTTGCCATGAGAGCTGGTGTTGTCCTGCCTAATCATTACATGGCTCGGCACATTTGTATGTCTTCTACGAAGCATTAGAGGGAGTTTTTGGAGTCTATCTATGAATTAATATTTTTTTGCTTGCTTCTCCACCACAATCTTCGCATTCTTCGTGACTGCAGCCGGTCACACCCATGTACATGAAATTATCAGCTTGGATATGGGTTGGACACACACAGTCCGATGCTGGTTTCTTTGTTAGCTTGGTACACGAAGTACTCCCGGTAGTGTACACTGTTTTGGGATGTACATAGTTCATAGCAACATGATTCATGGTATTGTCATACTGGAGAAGGCAGATTTGGCTTGTGATGGAGCATGGTTTTACTACGAACATCGTCATCGAAGCATTCTTCCGTCCACCCTTACATGTTTTCGAAGCTATTCTTCTAAAGATTGTTGGCATATAGTCCCAGACGGTCGTGGGCTGTCCGGTGGTGATATCACCTCTTACACTACTCTCAATTCACACAGGGCCTTTCACCTGGATCATCAATTGTCCATGGACGGCGGGAACTCCGGGACAGTGATCATATCAACCGCCCGTCCATCCCGCTTCCAGACCTTCCCATCCTTCATCACAAACCCCACCTTCCTCAGCGCCTTTTCATCCTCTCTAGGATCTGCATCCAGCGCAATAATATCCGCCCTACACCCCTTCTCCCACCAGCCAAACCGATACCCTGTCAACTCCCCTCCACACGCCTCCCACCCGCCCACCGTTGCCATCTCCAACACCTCCTCAATGGGAATTCCCGCTTTAACAAATAGTTCCAACTCCCTTGCGTTCAGCCCATGATCAATCACCCCCGTATCCCCGCCCGTCGCCACCCTCACCCCGGCCTTGACAGCTTTTCTAACAGCAGCCAAACAATCCTCCATAAACTGCGGCGCGGCACTCTCCACCGTCGCCAGCGTCGGCACCCAGATCGTCCCTTGACGTTTCATCTCCTCTAGGGTCTCATCTAGCAGCCCGTTCGAGTCTTCAAACATGTGCTCCACCGTCGTCACACCTGCCCTCGCCGCCATCAGCGCAGCTTTAGTCTCGCCTGCGTGCGCGGCTACGGGAAGTTCCGCTAGTTTCGCTTCGCGCACAATGGCGTCCATCTCGTCCTGTCCAAAGAGCGGTACGGCAGGGTTACGCCTGCGCGGGTCATCGGGCGGGAAGAGAATGGATTGGTTGGAAGTATTGCTAGTCCCGGGGCCGGGGAAACGCATGACTTTGCGGCGGTAGTCGGCGTAGAATTTGATAATGTCCGCGCCATCGCCTACTCTACGCCGGACGCCAGCACGTACGCCGTCGACGCCATCGCACGGATCTGAGGCACGGGGACGATCAAGCCGCCAGATCCCGAAAGGGATTTGTTCTCGCGTCGAATCTCGTACGAGCCGTTGGATGCTAAAGCGTCGGTGGCCACAAACATGCGGGGACCGGGGACTAGCCCGCGGTTGATGCAATCACGGAGCTGCGCGTCGGCGTTGCCGAGGGCTTCGGTGCCGAGGTCCCGGTATGTGGTGAATCCTGCGAGTAAGGCGGCGCGGACGTGAGAGGTGGCGCGGATAATGCGTTCAAGAGCAGAAGCATCGCGCATTTGTTCTATGGAGGGGCGGTCGCTAGTAGCCGTAGGCGCCCCGTAGGCGTAGGAGTCAGTAATGTGCAGAACTTTGAACGTAACGTCGAGGTAGGATCAGGGGATCAGAAGACAAAACAAGAGGGCGCGTGTTCTTACGTATAGGAATGTAAAAACACATGGGTGTGACTGTCCACCAACCCCGGCAAAACGCACTTGCCGGCGCCTCTTAGGTCGATGTCTCCGGCATGGATTTGAAGCCGAAGGTCATCTTCGTCATCACGTTCGTAGACATTAGCTATGGAGCCGGTGTCCCGATCAACTTCTATCGAGATGTTCTTCCTGAAGGCCTTTTGCTTGGGGTCGAAGAGGAGGGAGGAGTGCACCGTGAAGGTTTTGGACGGTGGCACTACGCGAAGGGTCATCCCGAAGGTAGGGGAAAGTGAGCTTGGCTTGTAGAAGTTGAGGGAGGTTGCGGCGAGTGAAGATGACCGAAGTGTTCTTTAACCTAGAGGGCGGTGGTATGGTTAGCAGGATGAGTGTATATCTCTGGTCAAGTAAAAAGAGGGGTTATTTTGTGCATAATGGTCGTTATCACTGTGACGTTTCCCCACCTTTGTTCCTTGGAATCGTGAAAATCAGTCTATACTATGAAGTTGTCTTCGAGAGACGTTGCCATACAATTTAGAGGTAATGGGAAATCTGACTGGAGATTGTGGGCAAAAAGCAAAACACAGAAAGCGCACATGCCTTTGTTTGTTCACCCAAGATCCAGCAAAGGTACGTCCATTGATACTACTAGTAGGTACGCGATAATCTGCTCCTTGCGTATGATACTGAAGTCACCTTGACGGCTAGGTCGGGAACCTTGACGGCTACGACGGGGACCTTGATGGTTCCATACCTCGTGCCGGTAGGCAGGCCTGCCGCCTGGGAGTACTTCTACTTACGGACGTGTCGATCTTGCTAATGGACACGCAAGCAAAGTTGTTGTAGGGTTTATCTTTCGAACTAACGTTTCATTGCTTGCTTGTAGGCAAGCTCTCGGTTCCTGTGTAACCCCAGGATGTGAAACCCGCTGAATGCTAACATTAGCTGCTTCATGACAGCCAGCAACACTTTGCATGACGCGGAAAAGTTGAGAATAACACGACAATATGCATAAACACGAAGAGGTATACGCTCCCTTGAACGACTACGTAGCCCTTGCCGTTCAGACAACGTGAAATCCCTAACCAGTACTGGTCTCATATTTCAAAAAAGGCAACGCGAAAAATGCCACCTTGAATTGTGAAAGGTGTTGTTCGTTTAACAAAACGCTGTTCGTTGTATTACCTGCCGCAATACCTATCCCAATGCTGGCGATGCCCCTAATGATAACAATGCCTAGTCGTTGCTCGTGTCCCACCCAAAACAAAACCAACAATTGTCATTTTCCCTCGTCTTTATCTACCATTTTTGCCCTGGCAAGCTCGCGCCCTTCTTCTTTAGGATCTCCTCCTCTTCTGCCTGGATCTCTGCATCGATCTTGGCACCTCGGGATGGCTCGTTGCCGTGATCCTTTGCCTGTCCACGATTAAGGAAATTAGCCTGCCTGTTTCCCACGGTCATTGAATAGAGTTAAACCTACGGGGAGTGTTGGGTCCTTCTTGTGCAACTGTGTCTCTCTGCTGTCCTGATGCGAGTCGTCGGCGGCCTCTGCTGCGGCCAGACGGTTCTTGATTGACCTCTCGTCCTTGGAGTCCATGTTGCTGTGGGCATGAGCCTGGCCCTCATTGTAGCGGTCGGGGGTCTCGATCTCGGACTGCTTCGGGTTGCGCTGGTCTCCGGCCTCGTAGACCTGGGCGTTTCCGACGTTGGAGTTCATGTTGCTCGATGTTCTGCTGCTGGGGTGTTGCTGAAACTGTACGTTTGGTGGGAATCTGAATCCTGGAGTATTGCACATAAACAAATGCTTGTAGTACTGATGTTTGATGATGCTGTGAACGCTCTTGTTCAAGATGAATGCGGAATAAGACAAAGACAACCTGAACTGCGGTTACTTGCTTCTACTTATATTCCCCAAACCTCCAAGACAACAAGAGGGAGGGACGCCTGCTGGTTTGGTCTGGTCATTGGGGTCCACTAACTGTACGTCATGCCAGGACCACTCGGCGTCCACAGTTCAACATTGAACGGGGCTGTCTGTCCATCACGTAAAGCTCAGTGGAGGGCAGTTGCCCGGATGTATGAATTTTATGATGGATCACAGTTATGGTATAGTACGTAATGATGCGACGCCTCGCTGCAGTGGACAGGCGGACAACATCGGGCTCATCGGGTCGTCTTGCGCCACTGGTGCTTCCTTTGCGTGTTTTGGCTTTGGTTCAGTCATTTACGTCATTGATCGACAGGGCGCTATGATTGCGGGGAAGCCAAAGTGCGCTAAAGTATTTGCAGTATTGCATCTTTTTGCCCGACAAACTCGGATAGATCGATCTTACACTACTGCGCATTAGGGATGCATCTGTTTTACACGTCAGGGGTCAGGAATGGAAATTTACCGTAGCGGAATGGAAAAAATGGATTTCTTTTCCATTTTTACCGTCATGTGACCGGTCATGTGACCATGAATCTCATTTCCAGAGTGTAAATCAGGGTAATCCAGACTCTGATTAGCGCTGGAAACGCACAGAATCACCCAAATATGGATTATTACGTGGATAATTAGACTGGCAGTCTGTTGATTTGCTCCCAAATGCGGTAATCTGTTTACACTACTGGCTCGGCTGCGATGTCTGCTGGCATGTTGGCATATAGAGTATCCTCAATATTCAGAAGTCGTACCTCTCTCTCTTGGTACGTTAACCCAGCAAATGAGGTATCGAGGTTATGAAGGTATTTGCCGTTCATAAATACGAAGGCGGCTTGATCCATGTACTCGCCAATTAACTGGTTACGTATGGGAGACTCCAGAAAGTTCATAGCGGAGAAGGCTCGCTTATACGGTACACTATTGGCAGCCGTACTAAATACCCTCACTGCAAAAGGCGCTATAACAGACTGGCAGTCCATAAAGTATGCCTAGAACTGCTTGGGCTCGAGGTTCAGACCCTATACGTCAGCGTATAGTATATATATCCCTTCCCTGATTCTGAAGTTCAAGAAGTCCTCGATTATACAGTTGAGCGGGTGGTCAAAGTAATGAGTATACTGCTGAAGGTAGTTGATAGCCATAGTTTGGATACTTTGAACCGGGGGACGAATAGCTTTAATTACCGTTGCGGTAGTAGTTGGTAGTAAAAGGAAGCCAAGCTAGTTGAGGGGGTTCACTTGCTTGGTCCTTCTTATAATATAAAGACGCTCCAGCTCCTGCCAGTCTAGGGCGGGGATGGTAAGCTAGAGCTCTCGCCAGCTATCCCAGACTAAAATCTACCTCCTGATAATGTAACTAACGTATGCGCGGTTTGCTTCTGATGAGATCTGTGCTTCGTGAAGTGGTGAGAGGAAGCGCTCGAGGGTATCAACACTATACCAGAAGTACGCATTCTCGATAATATCAAGCACTTAGTTGTAACGTATAAGAGCAGCGCCTTTGACTTCGGGGGCATCGTTATACTATCGCTCGAGACGCGCTTGACAAGCAAAAGTTTACAGTATAGGCTACGACCGCTAGATAGATCTGACTAATCTATACTGTAACCCCCATCGAGTAATCACACTAGTTTGGTTAGTATCCTATACTAAATGAATGATAGAGGGATGATAACTTACCTTGCCAGTAGGACAATAATCTTGCCGCCGCAGTGCACCAGCATTAATATACGCAATCGAGACAGCTGCAATTTCGATGCGCAAAAGTAGTTGACTAAGCAGCTAACTTGCTGAGCAATGGTCTTGAAGCAGTGTAAACTGAGTATATCCTTCATCAGCAATTGAAGCCCGTGAGAGTCGCAGAGACCGGCAAAGGTATGGCGGAATCGGTTGTCAGATATCAAGTCTTGAGTCGCTCGCCGCGCTGCATTACACGTATCCGTAATAAACGCGTTGATCTTTGCTATCTGACCGCCCACGATTTCATCAACGGCGGCAGCAACGACGGCGGCGAGATTAGCGGAGGTATATTCAGTGATACTAGAGTCTTTATTGGCCCAGAAGAATGATAGTCCGTTGGGTATAGCGAACGAGATGTTAATGATACGACGGCTAGTATAATCGTCAGACTCATTAAAGAAGATATTAATGAGGCGAGAGGGGTCGACAATAGTAGTCTTTAGCTGAATCTTCATAAACTAGTAAATCTTAGGCAGCTATTCATTACGGATCGCTGCGGCGTTCGGCGGGGTATAGAGAGGTATCAAGGCATAGAGGAATACCCTCATGGGACTGCTCTCAAAGAGAGCAAATCCTCTACCAATCAGAAGGATTGCTTCCGTGGCATAAAGGTCAACCTTAGCCTTCTATAAGTTAGTCAGAGATATAGCATAGCGACGGATATCATCGCGATGTGCGATTTGTTATTAAACTCGATGGATGGCATACCCCTCACACTCTTGCAAGTGCTGGCGAAGACGGGTGACATTTGCAGCAGCGCGGTAATCGCAGTGACGGCAGTTGGCGAACTGGGAAATCCGACCAGGGTTCTCGACGAGGGTAAACTCTTGCCAGATCGCTTGATTCTGGGCTTGACGATGGGGCGGCATGGTGTTGAGGCGAGAGTAGCGATTCTAAAGCACGAGTCGGTATTGAGAAATGTAGTGATTCCATGGATTAACTGGCAAAAGATTAACCAGAGTTAACTGCAGTACTGTAGATGTGGATGTTGGGCACGGACTGGCGCACGGGCCCCGAAAGTGCAGTAAAACGCGGTAATTGTCAGGAATTGAAAAAATGCTATATTTACCGTATCTATCGACCCCTACTGCGCATAGATAGATAAACAAGATGAATCCAGGAACTAGACTGGAACCACCACAAATCCCGCCGTGTGTACCCGCCTGTACGGCCACAACACAGCGTTTGTGCGCAGCAGAAGGCGGAAGAGATAGAGTTGTTGGTACCGTCAGCACCTTGATCGTAACGCTGGGATACGTGGAGGAAGGGGCGCCAAGGCGCTTCATCGGCAGGCGGGCCTGCGGGAAATCCCACTTGGTGGGGTGGGGAATGGAAACTTGGAGGGCAGGTCTACCTAAGCCATTGTCCAGAGAGTTCAGAAACCTAACCTCTGAACTGTCCAGGTCAATAAGTCGAGACGAAGCGAAGGACACGGCCGGAAGGAAAGATTACCGGGGTATGTACCCGTGTCATACCGCCATCTTCCCTTTTCTGCTGTGTACAGGTCTGAGGTGTAGGGCAGTCGAGGTGAAACTTGGCTCGGAACTTGAGCCTTGAAACAAACGGGAGCGTGAATCTGGCCATGACATGATACCTAGGTACAGTTGGCAGTTCTGTACCTGTAGTCTCTGAAAAGGGAAGCTTACAGATGAAATCTGCTGTTCCTGTGATTCGATGATGTTTCGAACCCTCTTGAGATGAAAAGGCACAGACACTCCGACGGCACAGACCCAACGTAGTGTACTATGTTACAACAGCTGGCTAGGTTGTTGGCAAACGCTGTAACCTATCATAAATACCTCTATGTACACTACACTTCTGGCGGCATGACACTTGGTAGCGTGGCACCACCATCTTGCATTATTTAGGTTATCAGAGCTGAGCAACACCGCCCATCTTCTGTACGGAAAACAAAGTTATCGCCACTTTTGCAGTTCACCGTGCTAACTTATGAAATGCCAGCAAAGACGTACGCAGTACACCTCAGTACTCAGTACCTACACTACTTACCTCTGGACTAGTCTGGGCTCCACATTTCATCCCGATTGGGCAATCCGAGTTGAGGCTCCCGTCAACGCCGTTGGCGTGGCCCAAGCTCCCGTCCGAGGGCAGCGAGAAAGCCTGCCTGCCGGGGCAACGTAGGTTTCCATTCGTGGACGTCACCCAGACGATTGCACGGAAGACCTCACATCAACAACACACTAATCATCAAGATCATCAACAACAGCCTCTCAGTCCACTCCAAGATATCTTTCACTTTTCCACCCGGGACTGTTAAACATTCAAATCCGCAATGTTCAAGTTTGTAAGTGGCCCGACGTACAGCTGCCGAAAAGCTACAATTCAGCAAGACAGTACATTGACCCGGCAAATGTAGCTCCAGCCCAAGGTGCTTGACACCATCACTCTTTTCCACAAGGCGAGCAACCCTGCATCCATCAGGATTGCCACTCTCCTCAAGCAAGCCGCAGGCTCAGGTGCTGCTGTTTCCGACAATGCGCCTGCCAAGAAGTCTGACTTTGAGCTCAACATCACCGAGGAGGCACCCACCACTGAACAGCTCAGAACCATGTTGGACTATGTGGGCAAGACGGGCATTTCATCCATCATCAGTAATGCCCAAAATGAGACAGAAGCCCTGAAGAAGTTCAAGGAGAACGGTGATAACCTCAATAGACCCATTGTCCGTCTCCCCCCTCCGCCTTGAGCACATACCTAGGCAGTTTACTGACCAGATTACTTGTCACTGCAGGTGGTTGACTGGAACAACGGCAAGGTTTTCACTGGCGACAACGAGTCTGCCATTCTCAAGTTGTTGGAGGGTCTCCCCAAGAAAAACTAATGCTGATGCGCATTATCCCCATTTTTTTTTCCCTTTTTCCAATTCTGTTCTTATCAAGAAGATACTCCTCTCCTCCCCGTCTGTTATGTAATCGGCATTGTTGTCCGTGCTCCTCTCACCGAAGCACCTTTACTTTATAGATACCAAGTGGTTGAATGAAGCAAGAAGAAGTCTTTCCAAGTAACCGGGCAAGCCTGTCAATGGATGATCGCCTCTTTTCTTTCTTATGACATGGTGAGCGTTATTGGGCTAAAACTGTCATGAGCAAAGATCGAATGAAGGGATATCAGCACTGATATCAATGCATCCACACATTGGACATCTGCGCAATGCCATGTCCGCATCCATCAATAACAAGAAGAAGGAGACGGAGATGGCTAAGCAATATGGCACTAGTCTAGAGGGGCTTGCGGGAAAGGGTTTCAACCAAACTTTTATGCTATCGTCCTGCACAGGTTCGGTGCGTTCTTCCCCGTCTTCGTGCGTGGTAAATCCGGGAACGGTAATGTCGGGCATGAAAAAATTGGCGGCAGCATGTTCGACGAATACGTTTGCCGGTAGAATATTCGGGCAGAAGCTCGGCCTCGCCTCATTTTCCGGTCAACAACACTTCACCTCGAAAACAGTTTCCCATTCACTCGTGCAGAGCACGGGCAGTCCTCGAACATAAAACCCCAGCGCTGACCATTTCCCGCCCACCCTTTTTCTTCCTCCCAGAACAACCTTCCACGGTCGCCTGTTCTGTCTGAACACCATCAACATAGGACAGCGAGTCTTTCTACCGTCGCAGCAACTGACCGACAAAGATACTTTCGGTCAACTCGTTGCAAGCAGCCTTCTTCGCGAAGCGCATACCAAGCTCTTGACAAACCGTTACCCCGCCAACGCTGAGCTTGATTGAGCTCCTTCCGGCAACCTTTGCTCGTCGGCAAAGGCCCTTGCAAATCTGATTGATCTGAAAACAAGGTTATTTGTCACCAGGTCTACTTATCCGTCACAGCGGAATCTGGTCTAGGTCGCCAAAAAGCCAGGTTTGCGGTATATCACCCTCCAGCTAACCCCTCTTCAACAAAATGGCTCGACATGCTACCCGCCAAGGTGTTCTTGTACTCACCTCCGACAAGATGCCAGCCCCGACTCCAATAACCGAGAAGCCAAAGGTCAGCTTGTACACATACTTACCGTCCGGGTCGAAGTGCGCCTTTTCGCTTCATGCAGGCAAGCCTGCTTTGAAACATGAGTTGCCCGCTCGCGATACACCACGCAATTGGTCTCCTCAGAAGATCCAGGAAGTTGCAGCAGAGATTCGCAGTCTTCAGCCCGATGATGTTGAAGGCATGACTAATCCCTGTTACTGGGAGGACCTTCACCAGTACTTCCACCCTATCGATCTGTGGTACAAAGGCGCTTCTAACCTCCTTGAGGTGGTCTTCCGACTCCTCAAGGAGAATCAAATCTGCATGTGGGTCGAAAGCTGGCTCACCTGGGAACAAAATCGCTACAGGCTGAGTTGTTGGGATACTACCAAGGATATTATGTCGGTGTTCGGTCCTTCTGACTGGGATAACATCTACGCCCACGGTGTTACCTTCCCGAAAGATTGCGTTGTCTTCTTCTGTGACCAGTTGGAGTACTGGTATCACTACTATCGCAACCCAGACATTATGGCTGTGACCTCCCCAAGCACTATGGCCACCATCCCTCCAGAGGATACACTTCCGCTTGACTGTCAAGGTAAGTTCACACTTCACTACTACCCCTTGGCCTTCCTCCTTCGATAATTTAGCACGAGATAAAGCTTTCCAACTTACTCCTTATAGGCGCTCCCATAATATTATATCCCTTCGCACGCGTCGCGTCAGCAACAATCCAAGCCACGGCCCCTGACTTTATCCCTTCAATAAGACGAAGTTCGGACTTTTGCGACAAACCTGCCACCAGCGAGGTCGAAATTCCAACCAAGAGCGAGCATGTCCAGAAGGCGAACAAAATACAACACAAAGCGTCAAAGTCAGGCCCAATCCCAAAGTCTGCACTCAGCAAACTCCAAGTCGAGACGGGAATCGCAGGTCCATCTCGTCTTCCTAACAAAATCCCGCAGCAAATGCCAGCATTATCCAAATCCTCTACTACTATTACTAAGGTGCCCCTTACCGGAATCGTTTTCCCAAGCAAATCTCAGCTTGGAAATGCCAGCCCGCAGACTCAAACTCGCGATCGTATCACTTCTGGCCGTTTTCCTAATCAGCCCGCCTCGGTACCCCAAGCACAAGGCCAACAGAAGAAAAAAGGAACCGACAAGAAGCCCCAAAATGGATGGTCTCACTCGCGGAATGATCCCATACATGGCCCAATCAGGCAGCATCACAAACAAGTTCAGGATAGCAGCAACACCAGCGCTCAGGAACCAGTGGCCAACTCTATTGCTCAATGTCCTAACCTTGGGAAGATGGGTTTTCAGGCCGTCTGGGAACCCTGTGAGTGCAATCCTTGCAGTAGGAAGAATCGTAGTGTTCGTGCTTTCCTTGTCCAGAAAACAGTTTCCGCGCGGAGCAAACTGAAAGCCGTTGAGGATTATCTCCGTCGATTCGGGAGTATTGAGGGCTCCAGAGCCTCATGGCAACCTGACAGTAAGACTATTGCATATGTTACGTGAGTATCTGCATACTTGAAACACACGGAAACGGTTAAATACTTACGCTGACTCGCGATTTAGTTTCAGGAAGGAAGAAGATGCGGTGAAGGCCGTGAAGGTTGGCAATGGTGCCCAAGTTCAAGATGACACCGGCTTTTTCCGTTTACAGCTCGAGCACCCTTGGGTCACCAAACACTGGCGGTGTCAACCTCAGCAACGCGAGGCTGAAATTGGACTACCACCAACTATGGAAACTGCACAGCTCCATGAGCGCACACCTTCTATCACTTCTAGCCAGAAGGCTGGCTATAATGGCAGTGGCGGTTCAGCCGATTTGCGCAAGGCCAGAACTTCGAGGCATCCATTTATCGCGGAGACTGATCCCTTCGTCGGAGGAAACCCGACCATTTTTTCGAGTATGCTGGCATCTTCATATCATCCCCATCATCCGCATCACCCCCCTTATCTCCAGCACCCCCAGCAACTCCAACGCCTTGCTCCTTCGCCCTACAGGATGCCTGCTCCAGGCAATCCTGCTCAGCCCGTCTCTTTCCACCCTGCTCTCATGCCTTACACCAGTCCTAGCCACGTCGTCCCTACATATCCCCCACCGCCTCCCTTTGGCAGCGGATTACCAACAGTGCCACCGGTAGTGCCACAGGCACCCCTTCCAGGACCGCCTAGGACTCATTTGTGGCCACAAGGTTTAGGAGTCCCGACTGTTCATCATCAGCCTAGGATGCCGATGGTCTATACCCCTTGGCCCGAGCAACCCCCGCATGGACCTCATCCTGGTGGCCCCCATCAACACGGACATATGCCCATCCATCTTGGACAGCGGATGGGACCGTCGGCAGGACCACGGGCGGAGCAAATGGCCAATCAGTCATCAGATCAGACCGGACATTCACAAATTGAGCATCACCAAGGAGAATGTTCACATGCGCAGACTAAGCAACCTACCGAAGTATGCTTACTGCAAGAGGAGTTACCATCCTCAAGCACCAATTTCTCTAGCTCCCACAGAATTCCGGTGAGATTACCTTCATCTCGTAGTACATCGGAGGAAATCCGGTTCGAGCAAGAGAGAGCTTCCGCTCCGCAGCAGGGCTCGAACGGCGAAGACCAACAGGCTGGAATCTATCAGGAAGGCAGAGGACATCATGAGACTCACATCGTCGGCGATTAGGAGACGTCGATGAAGTTAGGGTCAGTTGAGCAACTTCAACCTCCCAACAATCGGAACTCGGGACAATCCGGAAACTTGGACGAGAAGACTGGAACAGTGATACGGTACAAACCGACCGGTAGGCAAGTTTTGCCGTCTCAGTGGTTCGCCCAAGCACCAATGATCCAAGATAAGGCGTCTCAGAGAAACTCGGACCTGACAGATGGTGTCCCACCCATGTTAGAGCCCAAGGAAGCAGACAAGGAACAGAACTTGCCCGGAAACGGAAAAGGCAAGAAGAAGCCTACCAAAAAGAAGAAAAAGGAGAATGATGCACATCAAGCTGCAAAGAAGGAGTCACAGCTGGCTCCAGTTGTTGTTGCTGAAAGCAAGTCCACGCAGGCCTTGCAAGATGAGTCTAAAAAGGTGACCAAGAAGAAGAAGAGGCCTGCGAAGAGAGGACCAAGTGCCACTGAGCAAGCTCACGAAATGTTCATTGCTCCTGTCGAGAGCGCGCGGGCTGGGAGCGCTCCCATTGAAACTGCTGATACCCCCGAGACCACAATAGTCATCGATAAGAACGAGCCTGTTTCTGCTGTTATCATGGCAAAGCCGTATCGTGCTGATGCGGGTGGCTCTCTTCACGTTTTCAGACAGCGTTACAAGCCAGCCATCAGGGATATTTTCAAACCGCACCAAGACGTAAAAGACATATCCGGGGCATCAATTGCAGACAACACTGGGCAAGGCACGACTTCAAGCAGCATTTCTCATGAAACCTCGTCAAAGCGCCAAGATGAGCCAACAGAGGAACAAGTTAGGAAGAAAATCCACGGTAGCTTCAGCAATCTCGACGTGGGATTCAACCCCTGGCCACGTGCCCCTTCAGGGGAGGTTTGGAGTCCATCCAAACGACCTTTCTTGGCGGCTTCCACCTCAAACATGAAGCGCTCAATGACGCCGCAGCTACCACAAGTCATAATCGAGCCAGCGGTGGATACGGTGACGGAGCACGGCCTGCCCACTCCTACCAAAGTGACATTTAAGGACACCGTCACGGAACTGGGTCTCAGAGATGAGATTGATGCACATTATAGAGGTACTGACTCGAAGAAGCCGTCGGGTTCGTCGTTTGTGTCGATGGCTGAGACCCAGTACACTACTGTTAGCAGGTGAGTACTTGGTTCTTGTGTTTACTTGTAGGCAAAAGGGACACTGTTAACAATCTTAATGTGCCCACAGCTACCACAGTGCCCGGTCTACTTTCTCATCAGGAGAAAATACACCTCATGGGACCACGCCTCCTGCCTCGCCTTCAGCCTCGGTTGGTGGATGACAAGAATTACAGTCATGTCATATTCGGCGGTTGGGCTAGCATGTTGTCGCAACTTGGTCCTGTTCTACTGAGAGTTTTCGTCTTCATCCTTTCATTTCTGATCTCGTCAGTTTCATTTTCTTTTCTTTTCTTTACGTGTGTATCACATTTGCTTCTTCCTTACTTGAGCTTGGGCAATGGCATATCACACATCGGTGTCACTAGATGCAGGAAAGTTGGTCAATTTTCAACAACAACCACGACGTTTCCCGTCTCGGTACAGTCACCACACCCAAGGTCTCTTTGTCCATCACCCGTTTCTTAGCGGAATTATTCTCTTCATTTTCATAGCATACTTAGTCAAAGTTCTCTGCTCTACTTTACAGTACAGGACAATCTTAACACTTAGTCTATTAATAATCCAAATTCCATAACCAACAAAAGTGACCTCACACATCACTCATATAGAAGTGACCATAACCTCAACGGCGAGACACCTTCACAACCTACGCAACCCAGATAGGCCGCCCTAAAATGCTCATGCATAGTCTTGATCTTTGGAGTTGCGAGAAAAGTGGACTGCAACACAAAACCATAGTAACTCGTTAAACTCGTGTATCTCTGGAATTCAAGGTCAAAGGCCCTAAATCCTCTGCTGGTCATCTTTGACGTGCTAAATGTGCACATACTTGAGGTTCAAACTGTCTGGGTTCATAAACAAGTGGGGACTCCTGACCACAACCTGGAAATTGTGACAAAACAAGAACGACTCTCTTTAAGCATATGTGCTGATACAGAGTGAAGGGACACCTCACTTCAACTAGCCATATATCGTTATCGCAGTGATGCGGCGGTAGAGTGTCTTAGTGGCTCAGTTTCCTGCTAACTCGGATGGGTTATTGGTGCAAAATATTGGTGATTATCAGAGAAACAAGAAATTACAAGAGCGTGTGAAGGCTTTTATCTATCCCATTGAGCCTTGAAATACTTCTCTTCATGTTGTGGTATTGTGTCTTTAGTAACATAAAGTGCAACAATAGTCTTGGTCGACTTTCTACCATGACAGTAACTAGATTAGCAACACTAAGTTGTTGAGTTCGTGGAACGCCGCGAAGAATTAAAATTCCTTGAGAAGTCATCTCTGAGTATTCGTTGTTCCGATCCCACCATTATAGTAGCAAAGATAGTCTACGAATATAAGTATGACCGTATTGATTCTCATGCAGTCCTTTCACGGCGCTCGAGATAACTCAACTGAGTTCAGCTCAAATCAACTTAGATCAATTCAGATCAACGCAGATTGATTTAGATCAACCTCAATCGACTCAACCCAACGTAAATGGAGACTCCAAAGCATATTACAACTCAACTCAGGATAGTTTGCAAATTAGCTGTCATTTGTGTATAAAAACCCGTCGCATAAGGACCTTCATACTAAAGTCGTATCAGATTAAACGCAATCCATGAGTCCACACTTCCTATTTTGACTAGCTGGCACAAAGAACGGGAACAGCATGGCTATCGCACGTACCTCCAAATTCCACACCCGTGAAGCAGGTGACCCCAAGACCCACGTCATCGTCAACTTGCCGTCCAGATGTAGGTTGATCTCAAAATACAGTGTCTAAAGCTTTTGTTCGTTGTTTTCAAATCAAGATCGGTTTCTCACAGCTGTTAACAGCTGTCACTTGGAGATTTTTAGAGGTATCAACGCGTCTAAGGTACTGAGGGTGTGATCCGTTGGCAATTTCTTTTTTTATTTTTTTTTTATTATTTTTTTTTTATTTTTTCCCTTTCTACCGTACCAGCTGTCTCCGTCGGCTCGGCAATGGATCTACACAGCCTAGCTACCTACTTGCAACAAACTTCATCTCGTCCATAGAGGTAGTAATCCTTAAGATTGCCCGTTCACATACTATAACCTTTTGTCCTTCTGGTGGAGGTATCAAATCACCAAGAGCAAAACCCTCGTAAGTGATCGTATACAAGACAACAAATGGTATTCAGCAACACAGTTGCTTCAAATACTAACATCGAACAGGAAAATCCATCCAGATGCCCAATATCGAATGCGACGAGGACAAGGCCGACCCGTCCGCGCTACCCGTGTCATCGCCCGACATGGAACCAATAATTGAAACTTCCAAAGAAGACCTTCAAGCGCCCAAGAAGCGACGACGCATTGAGGGGAAGAGAAGCGAAGCCGCCAACGTGTTCACACCTTACCTCTTCATGCCCAACGACAAGATAGAGGAGGGCAGGAGCAGGAACGACCCGCCCACGCGGCTCGCGCCACTACCCAACATGTTCACACCTTATGTCTTCGGTGACGAGTCCCTCGGCCAAGATAGCGATGCGAATGAGGACATCGATTACTGGAGGGACAGCCTCTCGCCGAAACAGCGTCTTCGCTTCGCTTTGAAGAAGTTATTGGAGTGTGAGTCCAGTCAGGCGCTGGCCATCATCTCCAAACACAAGGTACCGATCATAATATCTCAAAAGAAAAATGTACCAAAACATAATCTAATGCTTGTGACTCGCAGACCATCTTGCGCCTTCTCTGGCTAAAGCAGTACTGGGTCAAAGGTCAACTAGTCACCTCAAACCTCAAGTGGGAGCGTCAAGAGCATTATACTGGCATTGCTCACTATCTTTTTACGCCGCAAGAGAATGGAGAAAAGACTTGTACCAAGTGTGAGACTGTAGACAACTATGGGCCGTTTGCGGAGTGTGTCGCTGGCGGTCGGGCGGTGCATGGGGGCGCTTGCTTCAGCTGCTACTACAAGGGTGAAGGGAAAAGTTGCTCTCTCCGTATCGGTACGTTGTTCTTCGTCTTCGTCTTTATCTTTTTTCCTCACTGCTCCTTGATGATATCTTCAAATCGACAGAGACGCCAGCCGAGGGTGGCCAACATTCATTCTATCCTGCTCCTTTCTTGATTCCATTACAGCTTTTCAGTGACGCAACAACTGATTCAAGTTATTACTAGCTCATGAAGAGTCAGAGAAGAAAGCGCGGTATGACCAAAGCGGCGCACCGTTTTCAGCTGAAACTATTCGCAACACTAGCACAAGGGATTTAGAGAAGGCGCTGCGGTGGGTTCAGAAGGAGTTGAGAATTCGCGAGGAGGATTGAACCAATTGAGCATTAAGCGTATTCATCATATTTCATTTGTCTGTTGATGCAGTAGAAGACTTCAACTATGCTCTAGGTAGAGAAGAGAAACAATAATTTGTTAGGACGCGGGTCACTATATGTTTCTCCAACGGCCGTAACGACACGAACAGAGTATTAGGAATAATCGGTTCCGCCAAAAAAAGAAAAATTTAATTACAGATGTGTCGAATAATAGGACTGAACTAACACCTTCAGTGTGTACAAGGGAAAAAAATAATGGATCATGCCCAATAACAGGATTGAACTGTTGACCTTCGCATGGACTTGATATCTCGGTGAAGATATTAGTACGACGCTCTAACCAGCTGAGCTAATCGGGCTGTTATGTAGATGGTTATCAACACAGAGACTATGATTGCATTGGTAACTTGCACCTCAGTGTGGTGTTGAGCATGCACATAGTTCGTAAATTAGATTGATAACTTGGTTGGAATTGGAGATCTTTATGATTTCAGGTCAATGTAAGTGTAATGGCTTTCTGGCCCAAAGTGCGAACTAAGGAGATGCCTCGCCTTGAAGCGTGCTTGATGTTGTTATGGCAATATGATGTAGTTTCATCCGTCGACTTTCTGTTGAGAGAAAGAAGGTGTCAAGCGTCGATGATGATGAATTGCCCCGTACAATGGCAGAGGACTCCTGGAAAGGCAAGTGAACAGGAGCCATCATCAAAGTCCAGTGTATGAGGAACCTCGGCATGAACCATCGGCCGGGTATGGGTGTGCAAGATTACTTCTTCTACATATCCTAGCTCGCAAAATACAACGCAATACGATGTTGCCTCCCGAAGGGAGATTGGCCGGCTAGGTACCACCCCCTGGATTCATTTGACCTTATATGATTACGGATTTTACATTACCAAGCATTCACCCTCCTGCTGCCTCGAATTTCTGTTGCGAGAAATCTTCTCCCGGTTTCTCGGCCCATTCTTCCCTGATCGCTTGAGCTCCTCTAGACGCTCGCGGGCTTTGGGGTGGTCTTGGGCTATATCGATGCAGATAGTTGGTTAGTGAACGAACTTTTCTCAATGGATGCAAGGACGGGGTTAGGGTATGGAGGAAAAAGAAAAAAGACTCACCAGCAGCCCGCCAGTACCACCTCTTCGCATCCTCAAGATTGGCTGGCACACCGATACCCTCCTCCGTAAAGTAACCCATGGCAAACTCGGCCTTGGCCAGCCCAGCCATGGCAGCCTTTCTCGCCCACAGATACGCCTCGGTATCGTTTTGCTGCAACACACCCTCACTACCCGTAAAGTACCATCCCGAAAGCGCCAACTCACTCTGATGCTCCTCCTGGGTTGCCGCGCGGCTATACCACATGATAGATAGCCGCGGGTCGATCGGGCAGCCGAACAGACCGTACTCGTACGCAGCGCCCAGACGGAATTGGCTAAACTTATATCCCAGCTCGGCCGCCTGCTTAAATAGGCTGAAGGCGTACGCCTCGTCGCGGAGGATAACGTCGTCGGGCTCGGCGCTGGCGTACAGGAGTGCGAGCTCGTGGAGGGCGTGGGGGTTCTCGGTATCGGCGCGCTCGGCGGCCCGCTTGAGCCAGCTGATGGCCTCCCGCCTGTTCTTCGGCTGACCCAGCAGTCCCTTGAGCAGGATCATTCCAACCTTGTACATGGCGGGGGTGTCGCCCAGTGTCGCGGCGCGCTTGTACCATTGGATAGCCTTGATGGGGTCTTTACGGGTCCCGCCGCCCTCGTCGTTGCCGATCTCGCAGCAGACGGCGGTGCGGTAGGCTGCTGCTGCGTGGCCGAGCTTCGCGGCGGACTGGTAGAGCGAGAAAGCATGTGCGTGGTCGGGCTCAGAGCTGAACAGCCCACGGCCGATGCTGTCGGCCAAGAAGAACATGGCGTCTGGATTGCTGGCCTTCTCAAGCTTGCGAAGAATCTTGTGAGCGTCAACAAGGTAGCGATCCCGAGAACGAGCGCGAGCCTTGGGGTCAGGCAGATTTGGGACTAAGACGTCTGACGCTTCGACTAGTTTCTTAGCAAGCCGAAGAGCAGACTGTTGATCATTGGAATCGTTTTTGACAATGGCCCGCAGGTGCTCCAGTTCTTCCACAGTAACCTTGGGCTCGACTGGTTTCGTGGGAGGGGGCGGCGAACCAGGACCGCTTTGCATCGGCTGAGGACCAGGTTGATTGTTGAGAGGGGGAGGAGCAGGCATACTGTTCATAGCAGCCTGGTAGTTCCTGACTGGAGGGGGCCTGTCATTCAAATTGACCATAGAGCCGGGCATCTGACCTGGGCGGACTGGAGCAGGATGCAATGGCAAATTGTCCGAGTTATACGGTCCCTGAGGGGGCGCAGATTGCCCGGGTCTGTATGGTGCTGGGTGAGCAGTTATACCAGCTCCTGGTGGCAGTGGCCCTGGCTGACCATTAGGAGGCGGCCTATGAAGACTGTTCTGACTTTCAAGCGAACCACGCGGGCCCCCGGTTTGTTGTTGCATCATGGGCATCGGGGGCATATCGCCTGCCATTTCGAATACAGCCGTCTGCGAATTTCGCAGGTCAGGTTGAGACTTGGCCCGAGACATCTCCGGTAGGCGGCCAGGCCCACGTTGAGCTTGGTGCTGCATCTGATTAGGCTGCATGTGCTGGTCAAAAGAATCTTGGTGCCTGTGAGGGGAAATGGCATCAAAGTTTGGGCCGTCTGATTGAGCTGCGTATCCGCCGTTGCCAGTAGGCTCGTAATAGTCCTCGTAGTAATCATCGACAGGACCGGGTTGCTGCTGTTGCTGTTGACCTCCATAGGCTATGTCTTGTCGGTTCCCGTACCCTTGGTCGTAGTTATTTTGTGGTAGTGGAGGAACTCCATGGTCAGACGGGTAAACCCTCTGCGGTGGTGCCCGTGCATCTTGAGCCGTGTTTGGTCTCTGTATCGCGCGTCCAACTGGACCATTGTAAGGGACACTGTCGCTCTGGTGCATGAAATTCTGCGGCGGGGGCTGAAATCCCATGTCATCTCTCGCAGGCATGGTCATACTCCGCCCAGGTGGACCAAAGCCACCATCCTGAAAAACCCCGGGCTGACCAAAGTCCGGGCCAGGAGGAGGGCCTCGTCGCTGATCTTGAATGTCCTGTTGAGGGCGATATGGCTGAGGCGGTCCCCTTTGCGGCCCTCCAGGTCCTGGTCCTCCATAGCCGTCTCTAGTATTAGGACGCATCGGCCCTCCATACCCGTCCCTGGTATCTGGGCGCATTGGTGCACGTTGCGGTCCAGTACCATTAGGCCCAGGAGGTCCTCTTGTTGGTGGCCTCTGAATCGAGAGATTCATCCCATCCATTTGCGCTGTAACATTGTCCATATCAGGCCTTCGCTGCGCTCCCGGAGGGCCCCGGAAATTACCACCACCAAAACCACGGTCTTCAGGACTCATAGGGCCGGGACCGGGACCCGGACCGGGGCCATTCATGGGTGGTCGGCGGTTCGCTGGAAGATTGTCAGTCAAGTCATTTGGAAAGCCTATGTGCAAGCGTGAGACCCACCGCTGGGATCTGAAGCCACAGCTCGATCCGGAGGGCCTGGCCTCCCACCGGGGCCTTGGGGCGGATAACCCCGTCCCGGGCCCGGAGGGTAGCCGCCACCACGCGGCGGATAGGGAGCTGGAGGACCCCTGCCGTTGTCTGCGGGAGGACGCATCGGACCAGCGGGCCCGGCTCTGCCACCTTGCATGGGTGGTCCACCTCGGCCGGGGCCGGGACCGGGAGCAGCAGCTTCAGGAGGGGGTCCATTGCGGCCATTGGGTCCGGGAATAAAGTAGTCTTGCTGAGGGTAATCCTGCGCTGGCGGGCCTCTCTGGTAGCTTCTGTCATCATATTGCCCACCGTAACCTTGATCTTGTCCTCCATATCCCTGATCATAACCACCCCCATGGTCATCGTAGCCGCCGCCATAGCCATAGTCTTCCTGATATCGGTCGTAGTGCTGCTGAGGCGGCGGCGCATTGTACTGCTGTTGTGGCATGCCAGGTCCAGCGGTGTATGCGCGCTGCGGCGATCCTCTAGGTGGCGGTGCTTGACCGCCGCCGTACTGGCGTCCTCCCGGCCCTCCTTCGTATCCTCCACTGTATGCCATCTTCCTATGCACTCAGGGCCTGCCTTATGCGCCGTGTTCGGAAGCAAGATGACGGTGACGGTCTATGTCCGCATGCAGGTGCAGCACGTTCGCATAAAGGGGGAAGCGATCGCGCCCGTTCAAACAAAGAAGCGAGGTGTATGTATAGTCGACTGTGTTCGGGAGTTCAATATACTCAATAATGGATCATGTTATTTGCTTGTGTCGAATGGTAGTGCGAAGTCGTTGGGCCGCGAGGGGCAACAAGGTTCGGGACCCGTTCCGGGTCAAGCTGTGCCGACGACAAAAGAAACGACCGTATGTTGAGCCAAAGTCGTCGGCGCCCGGGAGTGCCTGGATTTCCAAGCCAAGTGAAGACCAGAAAAGGCGGGAATCGAAGAATTGGGGAAAAGGTTACGGTCGGTAGGAGGGACAGAAAAACAGGAAGGAGATCCCGTGAACACTGTGACGGCGATCAAATAAAGGAACGGAGCGAGTGGACCGTCCGCTACCGTCCGCTACGGTTGGGCCGGCTTAGCTAGCAGTGACAAAAGAGGAAGAAAAAATGGGTCGTCGTTAGTCGAATTTTATGTTGGGCACATCTGATACACCCATTCATATCAAGGGAAATGTGAGGATAGCATGATGGCACGACAACTGTTAACGCGGTTGTGAAAGGGAAGGAAGTTGCATTCCCGCCGGGCAACAATGTCGTACGTACACACTTTGTACTCGATGGCAATTGAGGCCGCGAATGGAGCTCAGCTCAGGTTCCCCTCCGACCAATGTCCGGGATGGAAATCAGGCGTCTAACGGGCAGCACCCGACATTAACACCTTCTCTTCTGCAAACTCGCTACTGTGACGCCTACAGGTACCCGCTTGTTAGCGAGGGGCAGCCGCTGATGGTCGTGCAGGACAGCTGCGACAAGGATGGCCGGGGCCCTTTGAGAGGCAGCCGGCCGGAGGGGTGCGTGCCTGGTGGAGTGCCGGATGCCTTCCAGTGGAGTTACATTGATGGATGGAATGCAGTCAGGGACTCTCAGGGACTCTCAAGGGTCTGGGGAGGGGACGATGGGTCAGGGGTCCAATTACAGAATGAACACAACTCGGAGTGACTGGATGGTGAGCTGCGCAGCCAAACTCCCGCCGCGTATTGGTAGGACATAGGGCAGCACCGTCACCCCTTGATGTATGATGATAAGCTTGATTGGCATCTGTCTCAATGATCTGTTACATGCTTAGAGTAGACCTCTCGAGAAGTAGGTTTGACGGTACTGTAGAGGTAGCTTCCATATTCAGTGCTCGGGTCTGGAGGGTGGCAGAACGGGAACAGTCTCTGGCCCAGGACCTGCGTATACCTATGTGACCTTGTGTACACTAAGGTACCTAGCCAGCTCATCTGCAGTTCAAGTTCGTCTCCCAAACATCTGCAACTTGCCGGGCTGAAAGAAGATGAAACTCTTCAAGGCGCTTACATGTGAGCGTATTGTACGTCCAAAAGTAAACTGGACTGGCAAGAACTTGATTTGACCCCCATGGGATGGCTTCGGTCAAATCTGGTGATCTCTTGCCCGGAACTGACTCGCAGTCCGAGCCGAGGAAGGTGTTGCAAGATGGGACCCGGGAAACACGTTCCCGGCCCTTATGTTGCGGCTCTGCCGTAAAGATCACCCTTTTCGCCCTCATAGCGACAGGACAGGACAGCAGAAAGCCGAATGCGACTCTACAGGAAACGGGCTGACATCAGGTTTGACGAATGATACGCAAGCTTCTGTTCTCCTGGATGTACTAGCAGACGTGCAAAAGGGGCACGGTCACTCAGGGGTATCTCATACATGGAACGAAGCAGCGGACAGAGAGCAGACTTGCCAGTTGCTCTGCTGTTGCCACTTGTGGTTTCTGTTTTGCCCGTCGACGCTCAGGCGAAGTTTGGAAGAAGATGTCTTGCTTGGTTCCTTCACGAACGACTGCCAGACAGATTTGTACCATTTCGTGGGACCAGAGTCTGGACCGTTGGAACCACGCAGAGAGCCAGGCAAAATGGGGACTAGGTTACTTACCTACTTGTTGGAGAGGGGTCCAGGTTCCTGTCGGGTCTCCAACTCTGCTCCACAGAGTTGGCGACAAAACCGCCGGACACGACAAAACCCAAACGGACAGCAAAAACAACCCACTTCCAATAGGCATTTAATTTAGGAATTAATTACACAACCACCACTTAGCCAAAACTTATAAAAACGAAGGAATAGGTTAATAAATAGTAGATTAACCTTTTTATAATTTTTCTTTTTATAAAAAACTAGTTTTGAGAGTTTTATTACATTTCGTATAAAGAAATAAAAAGTAGAAGTTTTCGACAAAAACTATACATAATTCTTATATACATATATCTCTATAAAAATAAGTTTTTATTATACTTATGGAGTATACCCACTTCTAGGATATAAATAGTATTAGTATTTATATATTTAGTAATTTTTAACGAATTCTTAAAATTTTAAATATTTATCTTATAATATTATCTATTGAAAAATATATTAATATAATACCTAATTATAGTATTAAGGGTAGGTACTAACTTATATTAATATAAACTAGTTAAAGAATAAGAGATATATATATAATATATATAATATTAGGTAAAAGAAATTAATATTATTAAAATTAAAATCTTTTATATCTTTAAATAATTTATAATAATTTGAAGATATATTACTAGCTAATATATTACTATAGTAAATTAATATATTTATTGTACAATTTCTATAATTAATTTCAATTATAGTATTCGGATTTATAATTCCTAAAATAGTGTTCTTTTATTTAATTCTTCCTTTTCTAACTAATAAATTCTATTATTAGTATTATAATATCTAATTAAAGCTTATATATAAACTTGTATTTACTTTTAATATTGTGTACTAAGTTAGAATAATTATATTATGGAGATAATTAGGAAATAAATTTATTTTTAATTAAAAAATAGTTAAAAGATTTTAATAAAAAAGAATATTATATAAATAAAGTATAATTAAACTACACCCTACTTAATATATGTTGAACTATAGACTATAAATACTAAGTATAATTCAATATATAATTCTATTATAATAATACGTAATTTTATATTTAATTATAGAATATTTTAATTATATACTTTAATTTTATATTAATACTCTTTTAATAAGAAAAATGAAGAACAAATTTTAATGGAAACTTTCTAAATTAGATAAAATTACTTATTATAATTACTATCTTTAAAATAAAGATAATAAGACTACTTTTAAATAGAAATTATTTATATTCTATAAAAACTTTTATTTTTATTACAATCTTTTTAAAAGAAAAGTATAACTGTTAATTAAAACTAGCCTACCCTATATTTAAATACGTATTAATATTACTACCCTTACTAAAATAATAAAAACTACCTTTAATTAATAATTACCTATTTTATATTATTATATTTATTATTATTATTACTATCTTTCTTTAAAGAAGAAATACTACCTTTAATTAGATTTTACGTACTTTCTATTAAAATATTTACTATTACTACTATTTTTATTTAAAGAAAAGATATTATATTCAATTAGGTTTTACCTACTCTATATTAGAATACTTACTACTATTATTACTTTAAAGAAAAAAAGAAATACTACTTTAAAGAGAAGAAGAAATACTGTTTTTAATTAGATTTTACCTATCCTATACTAAGATACTTACTACTATTACTATTTTAAGGAATAAAAGAAATATTACTTCTAATTAAATTTTACAAATCTTATATTAGAATATTCACCACTATTATTATTTTAATAAAAAAAGAAATATAACTTTTATTTAAAGAAGAAATACTACCTTTAATTAAATTTTACTTACCCTATACTAGAATACTTACTACTACTACTACTTGGAACTTAACAAGAAATACTATTTTGAAGACAAAAAGAAACACTACTTTTAACTAGATTTTACCTACCCTATACTAGGATAATTACTACTATTACTACTTTAAATTAAGGAAGAAATACTACCTTTAATTAGATTTATATAGCTAGTATAATTATATAAAATATTAAGAAAGAAAGATAACTAATATAAATATATATATATATATATATATTTATAAGAATAGAAATAGTATTATTTAATATAGGATAATTAAGAAATTTCATTTTTATAAAAACAATAACCTTTTTAATATAAGGTATTTAGAATATTCTATATATAATAATATACAAATACTCAAAAGCGTTTTAAAGAATAATAAAGAAAAGAAATAAAAGTTGAAATTTTATATTAAAGGCGTACTTCTTATATATAATTACTTTATTTTACTAAATTATTTATTATAATTTATAAATCAAATTAAAGTATTTAATAAATGTTCTCTCCACTTAATAAGCTTTCTATAAAATTAAATAAATAAACTAATTCTATAGTTGAATAAAATTCAAATCTGATAATATATTTATATCTATTTATATATAATATCAATTCGTTTTAATAGATTTATTAAAACTATCTATTACCTATACAATAATTAATTATTTAATTAAATTCCTTATTTATTAATAACTTTAATAATCTTATATTTTATATTATATAATTTAAATTAATTAAAATATTCTTTTTTGAAATTAAAAGATATTACAAATTAAAGGACTAAAAGTTTTTATAATTAATTAAAGTTTATATTCATAATATGGACTGCTTCTACCTTAAAGAATAATCATACAATTAATATACAAAAGTAATAATATTATTCCTATATAAAGTATAATATAGAAGGAAGAATTAGAAAGAGTAGAAGCCGTGCGTAGATAGATTAATATAATCTATCTAGGCGGACCCTCTTCCTTATTTTATCACTTAAACCTACCCGGTAGTCTGGCAGGCAGGCTGGGTAGGGCGGTCAAGCGACCTACATACACTAAGCCAATCTATATATATAAAATAATCTATATTAATTTACTTTAATTAAATGAATTTCGTAATTATTATTTCATTTTAACTTCTTTAAAATATTTTAACTACCTTCGACTGTTTATAAGAGTTAAAAATATATATAGAATTAAATCTTAATTATATATATTTCATTAATTAATTTGAATTTATTTAAATTAGAATTTAATATATATATATATATATATATATATAATACTATTTGTTTAGTAAGTTCTATATTAGTATAAAATAATTTAGAATTGTAAGTTTATTATACTTATAGTACAATATATAATTTATATAGTATATTAAATTATTATTATAATATATAATTACTTATACTTTCTATAAATAAAAAATTTAAAGACTATATAATTGTACTTTCTATGTTATACTTTATTTAATTAAAAACTAGTTTATTATTATTATTTATATTATTTCTCATATATATATAGACTTATATATTATATAATTAATTAAAGTTTATTTATAATCTTATATAAATTAGTTTATATTTTCATAAGTAATGTAATAAATATAATTAAAAAGAAATAAATATATAGAACTAATTATACTAAAGCTAGTTAAAGAAACTTTATACTTATTAGTAGAAACTGAAGGTATTAGATTACATTATTATTTTAATATTTTTAATTATACAAAGAAATTACATTTAATATATTAAAAGATTTCCATCCTATATATAAATATATAAAGAAGTTAAATCTAATAGCCTTAAATATTATAATAATCTTTAATTATTAATTAAATATAATAATCTATATAAGTAATTATAATTGAAATAATTTTTAAATTATAAGTGAATTTACAATTTACAGAATAATTATAGTAAATATCTTATAAAGGTTGAATTAGTAAAAAATTACTATTATTATTATTATTATTATTATTATTATTATTATTATTATTATTATTATTATTATTATTATTATTATTATTATTATTATTATTATTATTATTATTATTATTATTATTATTATTATTATTATTATTATTATTATTATTA
>NW_009799179.1:6974725-7096165 GCF_000213175.1 Neurospora tetrasperma FGSC 2508
TTTTGGAATTTAATTTGAAGTTCCTGAATTATTAATATTGAAATTATTTTTCAAGTTCTCACTATTGATATAAGGTATATGAAAAGAGGAGAAATAAAGAAGTAAAAGTTATATTAATGTTAGGAAATTAATAATAGAATTAATAAAAGAAAAGAAATTAAATTAAATAAATAAGCAATGTACTTTTATAAAAGAATACTAATTAAATATTTAATATTTAAAGTAAAAGTATAAAAGAAAGTATTAAGGTAAGTTCATATATTATTACTATTTATTTACAGTTAATATCAAATATTAGATTATAAATATTATATATACTTATATTATTTTGAAAATAGATTAGTAAGTTATATATCCTATAAATCGTTTAATAATTTAGGGTAGTATTTTAATTTTACTAAGAAATATATAATAAAGGTATAGTAGTAGTAATTAGACTTTTCTTTAAAAAGTTATAAGATTTTAAAATTAGTAAGTAAGAATAAAGTTCTAAAATGAAGGTTGAAATTCTATAGCCTATAGTAATTTGACTAATATAGGTATATATATGCGAATGGATTAGGTAAATAGAGAAATCAAAAATGAAGAGAATGTAGGTTGAGAGAAATTTTTTGGTCTAGGATTGGTAGATTTGTAGCGTTGCAAAGTTGGACGGTAGGGTTTTGCCCTTTTTGGGCTGCATTTTTGCTGTCCGTTTGGGTTTTGTCGTGTCCGGCGGTTTTGTCGCCAACTCTGTGGAGCAGAGTTGGAGACCCGACAGGAACCTGGACCCCTCTCCAACAAGTACCTACCTCTAGGTGGTTTGTCTTCGTTGTATCTTCCACTTAGTGACAAGCGGACAGCCAACAGAACTAGAGGTAGTGTAATGGACGCCGTGGAGAGCTCAGCCAGGGACTCAGGGGCAACACACACGTGGCTTGGGCTGACACAGCCCCACGCCAGCTGCTACCAACTGCAAAGTTACAGCGCCCCTCTCTGGGGAAATTGGAGCTACCTGGAACAACTACCTACCATTTGTTATCCATGTCGCTCGTCGCATCGCTTGATTGAATAGTTCAAGGACAGCTCTCTAATACGAACAACGCCACAACCATTGAGCGGTCAATATCAAAGTAGGGACTATTTATATCCATGTCTACTCAAGGTGCTCATTGACTCGCAGGCTTCCCGCATATAATCGAACACACTATCGGACAGCGTTTGCGCCGAGTCAACACGAAATCGAGCCATCGTGAACCTTGAAGGACCGATCTTACCCAAGACGAGGTCAACCATCATCTGCGACATCGAAAAAGGTCACACCGGATGAACGAACCTTGAATCAGTGACGCTTCGAAGTAAAACACATTTTTCTCGCGACTCCCACGTCATAATCACAGCTCGGTTATGCTCTGAAGTGCGGCGCACCTTAGCTTGGAAGATGGGAGGAGGCATCCTCGGCTTCATTCGAAGCATATACCAACTAGACACGCTCGACACACGATTCACAACACCTTCGTCCGTCCCATACAAGCTTGCGGCCGAGGCGAGAAACGATCCACATGGAGCACAAGAGGGCGGCTTGAGCAAGGGAAAGAAAGCAGAGAGATCAAAATGGAGCACACCCGAGTTCTACCTATACTACTTGGTGTTCTTGGTTGCGGTTCCTTACATGTTTTGGGTTCCTTTTGAAGTGTCCAGGGAATCCGACCCAAGGTACCCAAAGTTCCAGCGCTATCTGTCAGGCGGCTGGATGCTGGGTCGCAAGGTTGATGTATCGGACAGCCAGCTACGAACGATTAGGGGAAAGATACCGCATATTTTTGGACTACTCGTTGTGCAGCCGCTCTTGCGCCGAGTTTGGAAGCTATTCAAGCCCACACGACTTGAGCCTGGTGCCTCTGAAACATCGCCCAGAGCTGCCGAGGCGCGGCTAGAGCAGCGCATATCGTTTGATGCCTTCTTTGGTGCTATTCTCCTCACAGCCCTCCACGGAACTAGCGGGCTTAAAATCCTAGGTCTCTTGTGGTTGAATTACCAAATCGCAACTAGGCTCCCGAGAAAGGTTGTCCCATGGGCGACATGGATCTTCAACCTCTACATCTTGGTGACTATGAAAGTCTACGATGGTTACAGATTCAAGACGTTTGTGAACTTGATTCCCTTTGCGCCAGATAGCCTGCTTGATCTTGCTTCTTGGATGGACAGCCAACAAGGACTCCTGAACCGGTGGCACATTCTCTTCAACATCACCATTCTCCGACTGATCAGCTTCAACCTCGATTATGCCTGGATGACGGACAGACAGGGCGGCAGTCCCATCGAGGTACGAATTCCTGGGCTTACTTTCCAGTTTGCGCTCATGCTAACGCACCAAAGAAGAAGCAACTAGACCCTGCCAGCCTTTCCGAACGCGACCGTGTCGGCACTCCAGCGCCCAAGAGTAACTACTCCTTCCGCAACTACTTCGCTTACGCCATCTACGCCCCGTTGTACCTGGCCGGCCCGATCCTGACCTTCAACGACTACATCTCGCAGTGCCGATACAAGTCCGCCAGTATCGAACTTTCGCGCACCGTCAAGTACGGCATCCGGTGTCTGCTCGTACTCCTTGCCATGGAGTTCGTGCTGCACTTCAATTATGTCAACGCCATCTCCAACGCGCGGCCTGACTGGTCCACGTACACGCCCGCCCAGATCGCCCTGCTCTCCTTCTTTAAGCTGCACATCATCTGGCTGAAGCTGCTGGTTCCCTGGCGCCTCTTCCGCTTCTGGGCCCTGGTGGACGGAATCGACCCACCCGAGAACATGCTGCGGTGCGTGAGCGACAACTACAGCACTCTGTCCTTCTGGCGCTCCTGGCACCGCTCCTTCTATCGATGGACGCTCCGCTACATCTACATCCCGTTAGGTGGATCTAACTTTAGGACGCTTGTTAGCTCGGCATACTCGATTATCACGTACCTGGCCGTGTTCATGTTCGTGGCCATCTGGCACGACGTGGATTTCCAGCTGCTTGTGTGGAGCTGGCTTATTGTCGCGTTCTTCCTGCCCGAGATTGCCGCCGGTTATCTGTTCCCGCGTAAGAAGTGGGAGGGCAGGCCGACGGCGTACAGAATGCTGTGCTGCGTGGGCGCGGTCGGAAACGTGTTGATGATGATCAGCGCGAACGTAGTGGGCTTTGGCGGTGGGGTTGATGCTATGAAGGCTCTTTGGGAGGGCCTGTTTAGAGGGTTGTCTGGTACGTTGCTTCACTGCTTGCTTGCCTGACTGGACTGGTGCACTAACTTGCTTCGTCTAGGCATCTCTTTTCTCACAGGCTCATGCATTGCCCTGTTCGTTGGCATTCAGGTCATGTTTGAGATCAGGCAGTCGGAGTTGAGGAAGGGCATTGACTTGAAGTGCTGAGTGGTATGTGTGGGTATGCGGTCCGTGATTGTTTTCGTCCAGGTGAAAATGTCATGGTTTGCAGTATATACCACGAGTTCAACAGGATAGACGAGGATAGATGTACTTGGGAAGCAATTACATGCGGAATGTCAAGATGGGTTTTTCTTAGCTCTTGAAAAAAAAAATCATGATTCTTTATGTAAAGATATTTAAGTATATCGATGGTGTCTTTCGTTTGGAGGGGCTGTGTGCCGTTGACCTGACTGTGCCAATGCCATCATGATACCTGCCCTGGGGTTGCTACTTTACGTAGTTAGCACTCTTGGGAAAGGGGTCTCGAGGACCTAGTCCAGGGTCCCCTGAGGAGAAGGCAGGTGATATCCCATTCCTATTTACAGCGCGGCAATAAGCCCTTTCGGGAAGCGGAACAAATTGGGTCAAAGCTGGTTGTAACCGCCCTAAGGAACACCGGTTTTTTTTTTTTTTTTTTTTTTTTTTTTTTTTTTTTTTTGGCAGAGTTCCATTGCATTGCGGCTATGCGCACCAAGCTGTTATAGAATTTGTACGTACTCCAAATTGGCGCATATGATGGCGGTAATGAAGCAAACTTACAATGGAACATCCAAACCAATGCACGTAGTAGCAAATCCGTCATGTATCATAACCCAATTTAACTGGTTGTTACATGAATGAATGGATGAAAACGACTGCAAGATAAATGTGGAAATGAAAGTCTGGCCGAACAAACGTGGAATTGGCCGAGGAAGGGACAGCAACCGAGCTGCATACTTTTGCGAGGTTGGCTCCTTCCTTGTACTGCGTAGGCGCCGGGAAATGTAGATCCCCAAAGCGGAAAAGAAAACGAAGGCAAAGCGGGCATGCCCAAGAGGCTCGAGGGGGGACTCGACCTGACCTCTCTGGCTGAAGGCAAAGTACGGAACTGCTGTTGGTTCTCTCATGTGAGTCCAACTGAACTAAAAGTAGATGTCCGTGACATTTGCTAGTCGAAATCGACGGGGATATGACAGTGACAGTGCTCACTCACATGTGGAAAAGAAAGTCGGAATGTCCAGTGTCTGATCTCCCAGGGGCACGGTTGGCTTCCCACAGCTGCATCCAGTTGCATGTGCCCTGGAGATACCGGACCAATCTCGACCGGACAGCGTCTCCCATTGCAGTCACCCAGCTCCAGGGGCAGGGACGGCCCAGGGACCGCGCCAGGAACCGGACGGGAATGCTCGATGGGGCCCGGCCAGATGCTCCATTTCGATAGACCTGGATTCCCTCCCCTGGGTACTACTGGCTTGCCCTCCGCTCTCATTCGACGCCGGCTCACCTGAGCTTCATTTTATTTTCCCCAGCTTTTCTGCTATCACTGTTTGCCGGTGTCTAGGCAAGGACATTTTCCAGGCGCCATGGGTCGTCAGCTCTCAGGTAGTGCTATGAAATTCCTCGCTTCGCTTGCGAATTCGACCTGTCTTTGTTCTCCTTTTCACCAACAACTCGCGGTTGAACTGTCCATGCCTGGACGCGATTTGTGAAGCGCTTCTTCCTTTTGCCGCGTCCGTTACGCATTCCTTGAAAGTTCCAAACCACTTGCATCGGATGACGACTTGACCGCCGTGCGTCTCACCCACAACCACCAAATACGCCAACAACGCCATAAAGACCGACCATTACCCGGAAGGACCGTGATTTACACCTCTGCCGATCTGACCCCTCCGATTCCCACCCTGATAGTCCTGATAGTCCTGATAATCCAGCTCCCGCCGCCTTTTGCCGACAACTGGATAGCCCAGAGCCCACCGCGACGGCATTCCTTACCTTACGCTACCTACCTTACACGTAGTACAGCATCGCGGTTCGACATCAGGCACACGGTCCGGTTCGATATCGCGATTGACGGGAAGGCGTTCAATCCGAACTTCAGGCTCGCCCAGTTTCCACTGCCGACCCGCCCTGTCCGTCTGACAGCTGCACCTGTCCCACTGAAGGAGGGTCCTCAGCTCGCTGAGATTGCGGGTACCTGCAGCACTGAGTGCATCTGCAGTGGGTGATTGCCAGCGCCGGCCCGGTGCACTGGCTTCGTTCGGCCTGGCAGATCCGTTCCCAAATTGGCCATTCCCTTTGACGGAACGTTCACCGTACCACGCCATCGTCTACACCTCCACGCGTTCATCCCACACGCTGCCGTCGCTGTCGATCGCCGCCACAGAGAAGTCAAACGAACCCCGTCGCCTGCGAGGCCCATGGGAAGCTCGCAGTTCGGGCTCCTCATCGGTGCTATTTTTGATTGCCTATCTCAAGTTTGAACCCTAGTGGTTTTATCCACACCACAAGTGCCTATCATGGGCCGATCGTCACTCCTTAGTCCGGATGGCCAGTTTCCCATCGTCCTGATTCCGGACAATGAAGGGACCGAGGACGCAGGGACAGCCACCAACTCGGACGCAGAACCAACCGAGTCGTACAGGCACAGAAAAAAAATAAACTACGGGAACGAACGACAGCAGCGCCAGCAGCCGCAGCCACAAGCGCAACCGCGACCACCACCAGCGCCCCGTCATCCCATTCCGTTCATGCAAGAAGCCTTTGCAGAATCCCTATTCGAAGCCACCCAGGGCGGTGCGACCCCAAAACCCAAACTGCGTACCGGCGACGCCAAAACCCGTCGGGAGCAGTTGTTGGAGCAAGACAAGTCGGCCGAGCCCCCAGCGGCCCAATGGCGCTATCGTCCGGGGCAACAAACGCACGAGCTGCGTCGACTAATGTCACAAATCTCCTTCGGCGTTTATCTTTTGCTCAACGGGATGGCGAACAGTCAGATGTCGGTCGTGACAATTCTCCAAGGGCATATTGACGAGGTGGATGAGTTTCTGGAGACGGTCCTAGAGGATATTGGCCTGGCAACCAAAGATTTGAACGAGCGCATCATTCATCTAAGGTTGCCGATGGATAACATGGAGCTTTTCGAACGGATGCTGGAGGATCGCAACTTTCGGCTTAGAATGATCGAAGGAAACGAGAAAATCGAGCATATCGTGGCCCGGACACAGGTCGCCCTTCAGCAAATCATGAATGATATTGCCGAAGGACTGGAGTCTACGAGGGATTTTACTATGTATCTGGCGGAACAGCAGCACGGTCGCTGGCGGAAAGAGCGCCCAGACGTAATCGACATATTTGATGCAATGAAGGGAAATACCGATGGGTGGTTTCAAGCGTTTATGGACTTGGAAGAGAAGGGCAATGCTCTAAATAGAGTAATTGTCCAGTTGATTGGCATCATTTCCGAGATGGAGCGGAGGGCGGGTGAAGTGAGCCGAAAGACACGAGTGAGTGTCCTCTATCTATAACAAGGATGCTGCATTCCATACCAAATGCCTTTTGTTTTTGCTGACATCCTCCCAGTTCACCATCGAGCCTTTCACATCACCGCGTCATAGCCCCCATGCATCCGACGCATCCTCGGTTACAACACCCCCGACGTCTCCCATCGCCAAAACTCCAAATACACCCCCTCGCTTATCGTTGCGGCTCAGTTCGATCGTGGAGGGCAAGCAGTCGTCGCCAACCTCATACTTCGATCTAAAAATTACTCGTACATCTACGCATTCAACGTCAATGGGTATCCCACCGACAGTCCAATCGAAGGAGATTACAGAAGAGGAAGGCACAGTGGAGAATAGTGCAAATAGGTCTTCAACAGAACTGGAACTTCCAATACAGTCTCCGCCCCCGCCAGCCCGAAACCCTCACCGGCTCTCTAAGCCCGCTCCTTCTCAATCTGCGCTATATCAGCTTGAGACAGCTGAGAACAAGGAAGAAACCAACGAGGAGGAGAAGGAGGATGAGGAGGAGGAAGAAGAAGGAGATGGAGAAGAAGAAAAGGATGAAGAAGAAGAAGATGATGATAATGAAGAAGAAGTAGAAGACGAAGAAGAACAAGAAGAAGAAGAACCGGTCTACCTCCTTCAGCCCAAAACGTATACACCACAAACATCACCTCTTCCCTCTCCTCGCGTGTTCGACCGCCCGAAGCCGAAGGATGAACCGGTCAGCTACAAGCCGGAATTACCGGTGCCCATTATTGGAAAGCCGAAGGAACAGACATTGGAGGCGAAGGCGTATTGTCAGGAACCGACATTGGAGGCAAAAGTGTATACTCAGAAACCGACAGTGGAGGCAAAGGTCTATACTCAGAAACCGACATTGGAGGCAAAGGTGTATAGTCGGGAACCGACCTTGGAGGCAAAAGTGTATACTCAGGAACCGACATTGGAGGCAAAGGTCTATACTCAGAAACCGACATTGGAGGCAAAGGTGTATAGTCGGGAACCGACATTGGAGGCAAAAGTGTATACTCAGGAACCGACATTGGAGGCAAAGGTGTATAATCCACGTGCAGCACAACCCCAGCCTAGGCCACAACCTTCGAAGCCAACGTTAGCTCAGGCTGATACGAGAGATTCAAGACCAGCTTCAAAGCAAAGCCACAGGACGATACCAGAGTCACACCAGTTGAGACCGCAACCTTCGAGGCCCAAATTGGCTCCAGTCGAGACAAGAGACTCCAGACCGACATCAAAGCAAAGCCACAGAACTTCGCCGGAATCATTGCCAGAGGTTGTAGTCCATCCTGGGCAAGAATCCTCATTCAGACGACGAGTTTCACAGAAGACGACACCGCCGGACTCGATACATATACCTCGACCCGACTCACCAGAGTATCGAGACTCGTTATTCCCAACGTCCAGAACGTACCAGACATCAGATTCTGCTTATGGATCGGACATGGAGCGACCACATGTCAACTCAATTGCATCATTCGATACAGTTGCCGACTTCCCGCCGCCGCCAGCAATCATGCACCCCGGATTTGTCTCTTCACCTCACTCAGAGAGCGGAATGCAGTTTTGGCGCCCTGTCCAGGCGAGCCCGCACTCTCCTTTGCAACAAAGACCGCACACTTCAGGAACCCAGTATAGTGCGCAGGGGCAACAATCGACCTCATATCAGTCGCCATACCAGTCCCCACAACAACCACTCGGTCACCTTCACCAGGTGCCGCCACGGAACCTCCCTTCTGCTATGGGCATGAGCGTGAGGAGCAACATGACGACAGGAACGACAGCGAACCAGGAGACAAACAGTGGAAAATCACTGAAGAAAAAGCGAAGCGCGTTTGGGTGGCTGAAGAAGGCGTTCGCGCTGGACGAAGAGGAGCGTGCCGCTTTTGAGGCGAGAAGACAGATGGAGACGAGGAATCTCTACTATGATGGTAGAAGTGCCCAGTTCTTGGACGGGAAACGGATACAGGCTCCACTGCCTCGTCACCCTGGACCATACCAGCATGGGCCGTATCAGTCTCAACAGTTTCAACAGTCTGGGCAGTTTCCTCCCGGACAGTTCTGAGATCTTGAGGGGAAAACGAAGGAAAGAAAGGAAAAGAAAGGAAAAGACGGAAAATGGCAGGCATGAGGCTGGCCATCCGGGGCTAAGGAACCCAAGTCCATATGTGAGGAAAGCAACTTTGGTTACTTGTAAAGGTTGCTGGATTACTGTGACCTCATTGAGCGGCAAACATGACGGGCATCTTCATACTTGTTGAAGTTGAAGGAAAAGGGGAAAGATACCAATTGCATGGCGCGGCGTGTTAGGCGATTCTTGCATTTACTTTTTGCGCTTGTATAAACTTGTGTTCTACTTAATTCTTGGTCGAACATGCAACTGATTTATATCTGCACGTATCTACGGCAGCACTTGTTGATCGCAAGTTTGAATAGCCCATGGCGTTTTGGTTGGGTTATGGCTGCCAGTTTGCTTCCATTACAACTGAGGCTCGAGCGACCAATGGTAAAAGTCCGGGATACGATCGGCTACAGCTGTGGGGTGGCCCGGGATTTCGCAGTTCTGTTTAGTCACTTTTGCAAAACGCGAATTTTCCGAGGAAACAAATAACATTGTAGTTCCGAACGAACTTGATGAGTCCGCAAGCAGATGCTTACGACTGCAGTCCCAGGGAGCCGAACACTAATACTCTGAAGGGCAACAATGGTGACATTAGCATACATCCGCCGATCGGCGTTGGATTTAAAAGACAGTATCATATATCTTCATGAATTGCAAATGTACCCGCAACTGTCACGGACCCATCTTTATGGAATTCGAAAGAACAGGACTACATATTCTTCACATGTTTCTTCCCTGGGATTTGCTACCAACCCTAACCCTTGCATGAGCCATCCCGTTACATAAGCTCCCCAAAATTTTGACCTCATCCCGTCATCGCGAAACTTTTCTTCCCCTCCAATCCTCCGTTTGCCTCCATCATCGCCCTTCGTCCCACCCTCCAATCAACCACCATGGCAGTATCAAGAGACCATCTTGCCGATCTTGACCGGCATATGCAGCTGCTGGAGGGCAAGGTCAACCAGCTTCACGCATCTCTGACCCACTGGCAACAAACCTACTTCGAGTATGCAGCACTCAAAGAGGAGGTGGACGGCTTGCCCAAGGACCCGTCTCCCCGCACCGAGCTTGCTCGCATCCGACGCGACTATGACGGCACTATCATCACCAAGAAAGAAATCAACGAGATTTTTGGCGAAAATGATCTCAAGGAAGCTGATCAAATTTCCAGTGTCCTCGGTCGCCGTCTCGATTACGTTGAGAAGAACGTCGATACGCTGACGAAGCTTGTTGAAACGGAGGAAAATAAACTCGCGGCGGCAAAAGTCATTGCCAACCCTGATGGCGGCACAGATGAAGAGACCGGTCTTCCCATTACGGATATCATTGAGGAACTGGATGACGAAGATAATATCGTTCAGTACCGCCTGCAGAGCGGAGGTGAGGTCGGTAGGAGGGTCGAGGAAGCTCTCAAAAAGGCCGGCATCGAGAAGCTCCCGGAAACCCAGGCCGATCTTCCTCAGGCTCAGGCCAAATCCAACACCACACAAGAGAACCAATCAGTCGAGCAACATCAACCTACTGCTACCTCTGCCGCTGCTGCATCTACTACCACGAGCGAATCCTCGAGCACGACTCCGATTACACCATCTACAAGCTCCGGAAAGAGTGTCACGTTTGCCGATGATACCAAGTCCGTCGACCAATTGCCGACTACAGCTGGCAAACTCACGCAGCTCATGCAAAAGGTCAAAGAACAGGATGCAATGGATATGTCGAAAGCTGTGATACCCAAGGACGAGTCGGAGGACGAAAGCCAGTTGCGCGCCGACATGCTCCAGTACATGCAGGAAGAAATCCATCCCATCGTTGCTGAACTCGAGATTGACGAAGGGTCCACCGAGGATGAGAATGCGGAGTGGGATGAATATGAGGACGAGCTAGAAGAGGATGACGATGATGAGGATGAGTTTGGACGCTCCAAGCATAGCGTGATCACCAGTGATTATATTCAGCGCATGCAGGAGCTTGAGAAGCGCTTGGGCTTCAAGTCTGCGTTCACTGTCGAGCGTCAGAAGCCCCAGCAACCGGATGATGAAGATCGCAAGGATGCTGGTGGCGGCTACATCACTGTTGTCAGGGAACCTCGCTCAACGCCGGTATCGGTATCGGCGCCAACACCAGCGCCGGAGAACACTCAGTCAGAGCCAACCGCCTCGTCTCTGAAGTCCAAGGGGAAGGCAAAGGAGAAGAAGGGTGTGCGGTTCGCCACAGAGCTGGACATTGCCCCTGAGGAGGAAATTCAGCCGGCTGTGCAGCCGAAGCCCGCTGCGCCAAAGGTGCCCTTAGTCAATCCTGTTGGGGGTATTGTCGAACATGGAGCTGTGGCTAGTAACCCGACAACGCAAGAGCAGGAGCCGGAAGAGCCAGAGCCTCCCAAGCGTGTGTCACGGTTTAAGAAAGAACGAGCGTCAACCGGGAAAGCTGCTGCTCCGGCCGCGGCATCCCCACCTCCTGGCCCGCTCCAGCTACCGCAGCGTTTCCGCGAGTCTCATTCGGCCCCTCCTGCCGAGCCCACTCCTCCCGAGGATCAAATTCTGGTCAATCAGGTTGTCGAGAGAAATGTCCTGTCTGCGCCGCAGGAGCCGGATGACATGGACGACGAGCTCCTGTACCGGGCGGCGGCGGTTGAATACAATCGGTTGCGGAATCGCATGATCCAGAAGGAGGGAGGCTTTATGAAGCCCGAGGAGGAACAACCCGTCGTCCCGCTGGACGAGGAAGAAGGCGGTCCGCCGCGCATGAGCAGATTTAAGGCGGCTCGTTTGGCCAGATCATGATGGCCTGGTTGATCTGATACCCCTCATGTTCTGGTCCGTCCAAGAGGTTGTCGGCAGTGTCGATTTACAGCAGGAATGAACTATATCAGCACCCTCGCTTGCCTTTTGGCATTATCTGTTCCTGACGATTTCTTGTTCGCGATCATAGGCACCACTTCTTTGTCTATCTCCCTGATCAAATTATGCGATTGTGCGTTATGGACTAACATCTAGGACACTTTCTCTTCTCGTGAACCCTAGACCCCAAGAGACATGGTCCATCCATTGCTCTTGAAAACTTGCACTTTGAACAACAAGCTTCTTGATGCTCAGGCATATTTCGGAACGCTTATTATTATTCATGGATTGCAGCTTTCAGTCTGCGTTCTCATTACTAGCGGTTCCAAAATTGAATCTGGATGGGCTCTCTGACGCCATGATCTTTACACCGTGGTCTCGGCGATTCGTTTCACCCATCACATCTCTTTTGCGCACTTAGTGTGTCAACCGAGTTTCATAGGTCTGCATGCATGGCAATAGATGGTTGAGATGTTATCAGCTTATGTGTTTCGTTTTGGTTAGTCTGTGTGCATCATGTCGTGAGAAAATTTCCCGCGGTGAATGCTTCCGCATCCCGCGATTTATCCCACCACCAACAGCAGTCCCCGAAATACTACATTCGTTCATTCAAATCCATGAAGTGTAATCTCTAGGTCATCTACTGAAGCGTATGCAGTGATTTGTCATGGGTTCGGCTATTCCAGGTATGATGTAGTCCGTGTGCGGCTGGAACAGAACATCACCACAACAGTTCAGAGAAAGTGTCCATCAACAGTACTTCACCCTGTTTGATTCAATGGAAAATAAGAACGGTCATTTTCAAGTCATTAATGCTTCGTTATCATGATCATCACCTTTTACTTCTCCTCTCCCCCAAATCCTCTCAGTATCTCCAACTGCCCTCCCCCTTTCCTCCTTTCGCTCATCTACTGAATTTTCGCATTACTAAAATCCATCTCCGGATGCTGCTCCTGGAACTTCTTCAAAATATCCATCTTCTTCTGCTCATCGCTCGTCGGCAACCCCATCTCCTTTTGTCTTTGGTCGTACATCATCTTCTCCACCATTGCCCGCGTCTCGCCCTCGAGGTCCGACAGCTTGCTGTTCTCGGGGACGATCTTGCTCACGTCGATTTTCGGGGCGCTGATGACTACGTGCGGCCACCATTCGAGCTTGTTGTGCTTTTCGAGATGGATCTCCAGGGCTTTTTGACCGTCGGGAGCGGGGGACAGCGTCCAAGTAGAATCGTCGAGGAGGATCGGGTGGGGGAGGTCGCCCTGGTTTTGTGGGAGGTGTCAGAATCGAGCTACTCGGCATGCGATATTGGGTGGTATGGTATAGCGGCGTTGGAAAGTTGCAAGGGTTGTGAATTTGTAGATATGTAGGCAAGTAGGTTGGTTACCTTGATGACGGGCTCTTGACCCTTAATACCAGCCGTAAGAGACTGCTTCTTTATCTCAACCACCATATCTTTGCCCTTTAGGTTACCAGGGACGAGAATGGTGATGTCAACGTCGCCAATCGTCTGAGTCCACTTGTAGGGGAGAGCCTCCTGCTCGGCTTGTTCCTTGGCGCGGGCAGCGGCCTCCTCGGCGGGGGTGAGCTCTGTTACGTCTGACATTGTTCAGTCAGTTGATTAGTGGGACCTGTTGATGGCGGATGGACTTTCTGATCTTGAGAGCAAAAGGAGTCGAGCTCTAAAACGTACCTTTGTCAGCCATGTTGAAGGTAGTGTTGTTTATTTCGGTGTAGATATTGGGCAACGACGACAGCTTGGTGCAGTGGTCCAGTGTGCGGTAATGTAAGTAGAAGACGATGGAACGCGCCTGAACGCGATGACCGAATTTCTGGAGGGGCAAGGTAACCCGCAACGGCGCAGGCCGCCCAATCCCAATCCTAGGAGCTGCCCGCGAGCGGCTGCTGTCACTGCCCTGGTAGCCCCTGCTCACCCCACGCTTGCCCGCGTCCAGTCCCCTGAGACAGAGCTGCCAGATGAGCGCGGCAGAGTGCCGTGCTGTGAATGGGGATATAGGAAGCCCCACCCTGCACCGCCAGGGTAGCGTCCATTGGAGCGCTGGCGCGGTTGGGGGCCAAGTGGAAACAAGGATTATTCAGCCCAAGCATAACTCTTCCTTATCAGTCCCTCTTTCACCACATCGTCAATCTCACTCGGGTTTCACCCAGACTTCCACTTTATTGATTTTCACCACCTTCCCTATCCACCGTTTAGTATACATCACTGCGTGACCCGCAGTCTCTGCCTAGCCGAGTTGGCATTTTAGAATAACATTCCATCATCTGACCAGACGAGTACAAGTCCTCATCGCCAAATCACGATCACCAAACAGATATAAAGGAAGATTTGGGCCGTGATCGCCACTCACTCACCGACACACCAAGAGACGTCCCGAGTTCTCAGATACGGACTACTGTCCCTTGAAGGGAAACGCCCACTCCTCGCTATAATCCAGCATACATCTCTCTTGGCCATCATTCAATCTTTGGAAATCCCACTTCAGCACATCGATCCCCGTCTCCTCCCTCGAAGCGAAATTATCAAAACAACCAAAAAAAAAGTAACCACCCACCATGGCGCGCCCTCTCGACCCCCTCGGCTTCGAAGACGAAATGTGCCCCGTCTGCAAATCGCGCAAGTACCTCAACCCCGACATCGTCTTCGTCTTCAACCCCGAATGCTATCACTCCATGTGTCTCAACTGCGCCAACAGACTCTTCAACGACGGACCCAACCAATGTCCGCACGCCGGCTGCAACAAAACGCTGCGTCGCAAGGGCTTCCGCTCGGCTTTTTTCGGCGACTTGGCCGTCGAGCGCGAGGTCGACATCCGCCGTCGCGTGGCTGCGGTGTTCAACCAAGTCGAGGACGACTTTGAGACGCTCCAGGATTATAATAATTACCTGCAGATGGTGGAAGATTTGACGTTTGAACTTGTCAATGGGACGGATGAGAGGAGACGGCAGGCGGAGGCGCAATTGCAGGCATGGGAGGCGGAGCACAGGGCGGATATTGAGCGGAATAAGAAGGCGGGGAGGGAGGCGGATGAGATTTCAAGAAAGAGGCTGGCAGCCGAAAGGGATGCTGTGCGGCAGAGGAGGATTGAGGCTATCAAGGAGGCGGAGGCGGAGAAAAGAGAGAGGGTGAGGAGTCGCGAAATGGAGCTGGATAATCTGGCCAAGGGAACCACTGCTATGACAGCGGAGCCGGCGACGAAGGTGCAGCTAAAGAGGCGTGGGCAGGTGAATCGGGTTGCTGAAACAGCTTCCAACCCTACCATCGCAACAACGGGAATGGGCACGGGCGCGTCAGAGGTTGAGCGCTTGTCCATCCGCGGCTTGAAGGAGAAGCCGAAGGCGCCGGCGCCACAGGGCCCGTACGACCCCTTTGGAGGCATGGACTTCGCGCCTAGTCGGTACAAGCTACATGGAGGCTTGAGTCACCCGCTCATGGAGAAGTACCGGTTGGACAGACAGCACGTTGCTGGTGGGTACAGCTTTGACGACTTTGCGGCGCGCGCCTTGTATGAAGCGTTTGCTGGGTTGGGTGTGTTTGTTGAGGATGAGAAGGAGGCTGGCAGTGGTATTGGGTTGTCACAAGAGACGAGCATGGCGGCGGGGATGGCCGCTGTGGGTGACGCGGATAAGATGGATTTGGACTGAGAGTGGTTCTGGACCGGTATGCCCTGGCCTTTTGGTTGGCGGTAGTGGTGTTTTTGTTGCATAGCGACGGCGTTCACTCAGCGATTGAATACTTTTCTTTTTTCCTCTCCGACGGATCTTGATTTCGGAACACACATGAGGCGGGGCCAGCATCATATAAATCAACTTCACACTCGGTGGATTTAGAGGGCGCAAAGTTGTGTGAGGGATTGGGACGACGATAATGGAGAAAAGAAGGGAAAAAAATTCAGACTAATAAGAGTGCGACGATTGACCACAGGGATGCCCAAGAAAATATAGATTAAGATTTACCAAGTAAAAAGAGCCTCCAGGCTTCCTACTGCAAAAATGTGTATGCCTCCCTTGCTGGACATTCCTGGAGAGAGTATTGGCAGCCAATCCTGAAAGTTTTGATGGTATGACCATTTATCATACCTCTTTCACTCCTCTATCTCGAGATGCCCGGACCCCATTCCACCGTTTTTATGTAGCGTATCCATTCCAACTTACCCCCCCCCCTCTCTCTCTCTTTCTTGCGCTGCGCTGCTGAGCCTTGTATCTGGCCCTGCCTGTCATGAAGCACTCGACGGCGGAAAAAAAACCTGATCTCTTCACAGCCAATCCTTGACTGTCTTATTGCCACCCATTTTGAACGTACGAGCATCAAACCGCCCTGCAACCCCAAACATTGGCTGTCCATTCGGTAGACTAAGGAGGGGCACCGTCAGAAAACTCGCGGCAACAATGACGAAAGATCAGGATTGCCGAATCGAATAACGAAGGCGAGTGAGAAAAAAGAGCTGGGCTCAAAAAAAAAAAAAAAGCAAAAGGAACGCCGCGCTAGATGCATGACTTGCCGGTTCGTGCCATCCCGAACAAACCAGACAAGCCAAAACGAAAACAGCAGAATGACAGAAAAGCGGGGCAGTGCGCCTGTCAGCGACATACGCTTGCCCGTATAGCCCTTAAAATCCAAGATCAAGAGAGCTAAGTATTACGCGGCTGTCAGAGGAGACAACCGCTCATCATTGCTGCCATGGCGTTTGCTGTGCTGGCCTCGGAAACACCGGGATTGTCTCGAGTTGGTCGAGCCCGCCCCCTATAGGCTGTTGGTTATGTTGCCACCCCATACCGGTAGCATGGTTCACGAACGCACCCTGACGGAAAGGATTTGTGCTGCCCGTTGGCATCGGAAGAAGTGGGCCACTAGCAGTAACGGGGCGCTGCTGCTGTTGTTGTTGGACCGACTGGGAAGCCGCGAAGCCCCTCGCGAAGGGGTTGGTTCCAGTCGGCTGCGGTTGTTGCGGTGGAGCCGACTGGAAAGGCGAGTTGGCTGGAGGAGAAGCGAAGGGCTGTGCCGCCTGAGGAGATGCGCGAGCAAATGGGTTGGTAGACTGTGCAGTCACAGGACGCTGCATTTGCTGCTGTTGCTGTTGTTGTGGTTGTTGCTGCTGGAAAGGGGAGTTGTTCGCTGGCGAGAATGGAGATCCCGTTTGTTGTTGGTTCATCATCATAGATTGTCGGAAAGGGTTGGTGACTTGCTGTGGTGGCTGAAGACCGGAGAAGCCGGTGGTTGTGGCCGTCTGGAAACTGGCCATGTGATCCTGGGGACCAAGAGACAACGAGGTGGCCTGGAAGCCTTGTTGCTGGGGAGAAAAGCCACCATACCCAGCTCCCGTAAAAGACGGTTGCATCTGTTGCTGAGGAGCCTGCGGAACTTGACCATAAGTATCCATTGTTGGCTGCTGCTGCTGTTGTTGTTGCTGCTGCTGGAAAGCTTGTTGGAAGGCAGCCTGAGCCACAAAATCGTTGGCTTGAAACGGCTGAGTAGGTTGAGGCTGGAAAGCGGCCTGTGCCCAAGGGTTTGCGCTCACTTGCATCTGTCCATGGGTTTGCTGAAGCTGTGGCTGTGCCTGAACAGCCATTTGCGTCTGGTTTTGCTCGATCGAGTCGAAGAAATCGATGAGGTTGGCATCCGCCGACTTGATAGGAATTGCCGGCCTGGATGACTCTTCTTTGGTGCTTGTGGTCCCTGAGGCAGTATTCTTCGTGGATGACTCTGCTTTGGGGAACTTTGATACCGAGGATGACCCCCCTTTCTTCTTCGCCTCCAGCTCGGCCAGATACTGCCTCCGGTGAATCTCGAAGTCAGGATCCTTCAGATAATCCTCTAGCTGCCGTCCCAAATTCACAGGTGCGTGCTTGAGCTTGGGAACCTCAACTCTAGTATGGTGTTCATATTGTCGAGCGACACTGAGGTACTGTACCACGAAATCGGTTTGACGAGCAAAATTCCGGTAGATGTCCATAGCTCTCTCGGCATCAGGCTTTGACATTTCGAAAAAGTGGCCTAGAAATAGGTAAGCCTGGGGCCGCAGCGCGTCTGGTTGAGATGGATAGATTCATACCAAGAATATTGATCATGGCCTGGTTCAGAGCTTGGAACAAGGCAAGAAGATCTAAAACCAAGAGCCTGAACACGGTAACCGTAATTTCGTTTTCTGGTTCGTTGTCCATGACCTGCCCATAGTGTTAGCAACAAGCGTCAAAAACATTCACCCGGAGAGCAACATACATCACACTTGAGCAACGCTGTGAGTTGCTTCTGAACAGATTCTGTCTCTCGTAGCAAGCCTTTTTCGACTGAGAGCTTCTCCAACCGGTTCTCCCTGCCTCGAACCCAGTCAATCTTTGTGTCACGATACGCTCGCACCCTTTCGGTAAGGTAATCATAGTAATGACGGATGTTTCGGCCTTGTGTTTGAACTGTACGGCCGCTTGTTAGTTACTTTACGTACAGAGCAAAGCAAGACGAAAGGACCTAATGGGTTCGGCATCACTCACCATCTGATATCATGCCCAGACCCAGCATACTCCGGTGCTTAGCAAGATATGCTAGGGTAACGTCTGGCGAACCCTCTCGGATCATAAGGTGTACAGTAATCAGACTCTTGAAGACAACGGTCCATGTTGAATCGCGCAACCGAGTCTGCAGTACCCTAAAGACCTCTCCAACTCCCGCCTCACCCGAATGTGTCGCGATAAGAATATGCTCGATGTACTTCGTCTTGGGAGGCGCGGCCTGTTGTCATGATCGATTGTAAGCGTCAGCCGCTGAATCGCAAGGCTCTGAAATGGCAGTGTATGATGAGTGAGACCGGGTAACGAACCTTAATTTTGGTCGCGCCCTTGACGGATTTTTCAAAGGAGCTCGCCATCTTTTCCAGCTAATCGCCACCAGCGGGCGACTTGCTCCCGAGTATTGAGAATGTGAACTTGTAATATCAACCTCGGCGCGCGAGTTCCAGCTGGTTCGTCGCTCGGTCGCTGTCGGGTATCGGAAGCGTATGGAGGGATTGAGTCGAAACGATTGTAAGAGCAATGATGTCGTGGGTAGGTTTGTAACGAGTGGCGGGCGGCCTAACAGTTGGTACCGCTGTTGTGTTGGGTTGGGGGTCGCGGTCGGGCAGCGTCTGACCTCAGAAGAGCTGGATGTAACTACTCGAAGTGTCTGATGTAATGACGGAGGTATTCGTTGGCTGGAGGAAGTCGGTAGAGCGGGAGAGTGTAGAGTATAGATGCCTCGTCAATGCCGTAACCTTGGACGTCGGATGAACACGAGTAATCTATAAGGAACCGCCCTGTGCAGCACTTTTGACTGGGCCCCCGAAACAGGTACTAGCGTCCTGTAGGCGGTTCAATGTGTAGGGGGGAGCCGAAGGGGGGCATGGTAGGGGGAGCGGCAGCGGTAGGCCCGGGGGTAGGTACCTACGCAGTAGGGAGATTTTCAAGCCAAAACCTATACGATTGCCTGGAGGTTGTACCTCCGCTACAGGGGATAGCCCCAGGTGCATGGGGGACGGGAGCATGGAGATACGGGAGAAGCGCAGAAGGTAGTGTCGTTGTACCGTAGAGACTCGCCAGATTGGCAAAAGACTATCCCTCTTTGAGCGCCCGACAGTAAGCACAGGAGGCAGCATACCGAATGTGCTCTGCTGGCCCAGTTTGAGTGCAATTCAAAAAGGCCGACTTAACAAGCCACCGACCAGTGACATTGCCCTCCACCTTAACACGCACACATTTCTGTGCAGGAAGCCGGACGTGAACCTTACAGGACTGTACTTATTCTGCCCAAATAACCTGGTTTTCTGGCAGTAGAGGTTTGCCAATCTGGCGAGTCTCTACGGTACCCTGACGGGCAGATTTCCTGGCGGACACGCGCTAAAAGGCAATACAAGGGACATGAGCACCTCCAGTCGCCTCCGAGCACAGAAGTCCAAATGTGATCGACGACAATCATCGCCCGGATTCCTTGTTCCACCTCTCTGATGTCGGGCGCCGGTCTGAATGGATCCACGTTGAGAATCACGGCCGAAGTTGAAAGAGTGTTGCATCCAGAAAATGGTGTGCATGACCCAAGGGTCTGGGGTTACGATGGGGCTTATCCTCAAATTTCGACATGATGCGCTTGGGGAGATCGCAAATCACGCTATTGCCCATTTTATTTGGAGATTACTATATTCCACACTTTGTGCGGGTACAAAGCGCCCAGTCCAAGACAGCAATATTGTTCGACATGACATCAGCGGTCTCGTCTTAAATCAGCCTCAGTGAACCCCAGCTTGCGGAGGAGAGAAGGAAACCACCAGGCTGTCTGAGAAGGACCCCGCGTACCACCGGGTAACAGTCTCTCTTTCTTCATCTGCAGCAACGTGTTGCCTTTGAACCCAGACTCGTAACAGTGAGCAGCAGGGTATTGCAAATGCATTCAAGGGTAGAATCCAAGCCTAAAGAGACGGAGAGGCGTAGGGTCAACTACCAGGGACAAGCGAAGAGAATATGTACAAGAAAAAAGAAAACAAGAACTCCTTCCTTCAGATAGAATCAGAGTGCCGTGTTGGCGTCCGATGAGTAACAAGGTCGGTGTGCCGAACGCTTATTTCAAAATTCCCGCCTTCCCTCACTATCGAACCACTTAAGCCCCGTGAGGGGAGAGTTCGAAGGGTCAGGAAGGAGGAAGCTTCATCAAATTAACACCTGGGCTTTCATCATTTTGTTTTGAATGGAAGGGTCATGAAGAAAAAAAGAGAAGAAAATTCTCAAAGGCCGGCGCGCGGCAGAGGGTTTTGTTCCCTGCGGGCGCGACTGTGGGCCCCACTCGAAATTTCGAAGCGCGCTCGGGCCAGCACTTTGCCGACCAACGAGCAGCGAGTGGCAGCTTTATGTGGGGCTGTCCAAGAGCTTGTATCAAAGCTCGGGCCAATCTTACCACTCCCAGCTCAACCCTCACTCGTCTCGTCCATACTAACCCTGGACCGGGGCTCACACCACCGACAACACCCTTCACGATGGAGCTCTCTCTGCCAGAAGCGGAAGACGGAAGGTTGACAGACGTTGACGACATCAGACTGCCATGGCTCAACCCCGCGTCTCTTTGAGACGGCTCTGTAGACTTATACCGTCCCAGAATTCGAGACTCTACACAAGCCGCATAAACCCTCACTGGCAGTCGCTGAAATGCCTGCCCCGGAACTCGCAACGCCTGCTTCACAATTCCCCAGCTCTTGCTTCACCATCCGGTGATAAAGTAAGCGGCCAAAAATTGCGCGAAGAATGGGCACAGTACAGTAGGTATTGCCGTGTATACTATGCCTTTTATACCTGAGCTTGGCTGATGCGGGCCAGGCCAATTTCCCAGTGCATCCAAGGCCGCTGACTTCGTCGAGGGCAACAAGGTCACCGTCCATGGCTTTCTCCTGCGACGAAGAGTCAAGAGCTTAAAACTGGTGTTTGCCGACATTCAGGTTGAAAATGGCCCATCGGTGCAGGTCACATCCACATTCAAGGAGGATGGAAGCCCCGAGCAGTTGGTCACGAGGGCCCTGAGAGCAGTCCCCTTGTATAGCCCCGTGAGCGTGACTGGAACCGTTGCCCGGCTCCATGGCAACCGTATCGATCTGGACCTTGACGCCATCCAGCCTCTTAATGCCTTTCCCAAAGACATCATAGTCTCCGAGGGCGTTCAATTTCCTGCCTCTGCCAGACATCTCCAAATCCGCTTCTCAGACCCCCTTCGCTCACGGCTGCTGGCCCGTCCTCAGATCGGCTTCCAGCTCAGGAAAACACTCAATGACCTTGACTTTACCGAGGTGGAAACGCCTATTCTGTTCAAGTCTACTCCTGAGGGAGCAAGAGAGTTCTTGGTCCCGACAAGACGTCGCGGTCTGGCTTATGCTCTGCCCCAGAGTCCGCAGCAATACAAGCAGATCCTCATGTCGAGCGGTATCCGTGGTTATTATCAGTTTGCTCGCTGTTTCCGTGATGAGGACTTGAGAGCCGACCGCCAGCCAGAGTTTACTCAGGTATGTCATGTCGAGTATGCTCCCTATCATCTAGTCATACGCTAATACGCGACATAGCTTGATTTGGAAATGGGCTTCGCCACGGGCGAGGATGTCATGCGCACTGTCGAGACTCTTGTCTCTCAGCTGCTTCCTGCTCTGAATGCCCAATTCAGCGTCGTCAGGCAAGGAGACGATATCTATCCTGTACCCAAGCGCGACTTGAAAAACGGCGAATCGACCGAAAATGGTGACCTTCAATGGCCTGAACCTACCGCTCCTTTTCTTCGGCTCACGTACGACGAGGCCATGACAAGATTTGGTATCGACAAACCCGACCTACGGATCCCCTTCGAGGTATGCAAGACGTCTCTAAAACTGAAACCAATTTAATCTAACCACTTCTTCCAGCTACACCGTGTCGACCATGTCCTCCCCGCCCAGTTTGTTTCTATGATCACGCACACCGAGCAGCCTATAGTTGAAGCCTTCCGCATCCGTCCCCAGTTTGACGGAGAAACGGTCACTCCCGGTACCATTGCTGAGTTCGTCGACAAACTCATGGACCAACTCCCCAAGCCTCTTGCCAACAATCCCGACGGAGCTCCCGCCGCCCTCATGTTCAACTCCAAGAAACCTCTCTGCGGTCTCTCGTCACTTGGCTTTGAGGGCTTTGACGCGCTCACCAGTATGGAAGCCTTTTCCGACCTTGAAGACGGCGATGTGCTCGTCTTCCAGGCGCGCAAGAACGCCCCCTTCCAGGGTGAAGGCTCCACAGCCCTCGGCGTTGCCCGCACGCACTTCTACCGCTCCTTCGTTTCCGCTGGTCTCCTCCCGCAAAGCTTCGACCTCAAGTTCCTCTGGGTCGTCAACTTCCCCATGTTTACCCCCGACGACGGCATCGATCCCGGCCAGGGCGGCCAAGCCGGGTTCAAAGCCACCCACCACCCCTTCACCGCGCCGCTCACCGAAGCCGACGTTGAGATGCTCGCCACCGATCCGCTCAAGGCGCGCGCCGACCACTACGACCTCGTCGTCAACGGCGTCGAGCTTGGCGGCGGCAGCCGCCGTATCCACCTGTCTTCCATGCAGGAGTATGTGATGCGCAACATCCTCAAGATGACGGATGCGGGTCTGGCCCAATTCTCTCACCTGCTCGAGGCGTTGCGGGCGGGATGTCCGCCGCATGCCGGGTTCGCGCTGGGCTTTGACAGGCTGGTTGCCATATTGACGCACACGGATTCTGTGAGGGATGTGATTGCTTTCCCCAAGAGCATGAAGGGAGAGGATCTGACGGTTAAGAGCCCGAGTAAGATGACGGCTCAGCAGTTGGAAACTTACCATTTGGCGATCGCTAAGAAGGAAGAGGTGAAGAAGCAAGATGTTTGAGAGAAGAAAAATGTGTGTGGAGAAGGGAAAGCAGCCTCCTGCGCTGTGTGTTTGGCCTCCGACCTAGGTCAACGGCTTTACAGACAATATGCTGCGCTGTACATTAAATGCAGGATCAAATGTTGGTGTGCTACCATGCAAACATGGCACAACGCAGCTTTATGGCCTGAGAGATTGTGTTTTATAGGAGATCTTCGCAGGCTGTTCCACGCGTTCTACCTCAATCCCGGACGCTGAACATATTCTCAGACCACAACATTGCAAAACATCGTATGAGATTGAAACAGCACGATTTCGCTGTTCTAATCTCTCGGAGACGATCCGAGATAGACGTATGAAGAATGGGATAAAGACCGTGGACCGTCATGCCCACCAAGACTCACCTAAGTAATTGCCATTGCATTCATCTCAATTTTGTTCAAGGGTCTGGGTACGGTGAGTACTCTGATGAGTACGGTTGCACCTGACCCCAAACACGAAAAGACATCGTCAAGCCATCACCAACACGATCAACACTGAGAAAACCTACAAGCAAGTTCAAAGACTTCGGAGAAAAAGTCCACAGGCTCAAAGAATAGATCAGGCCCAAACACCGCTTCAACATCTGGAGAATCCACAAAATGTGAGAATGCCATATTTCTATACAAAATCTACCCTATCACTATCATACAGAGTCATTCCCACAATCTTTCGTGTTTCCCCCGTGTCCCCTTGTCATCATTTGATTTCCAACACTAGCTCGCCTGCTCTGTTTCCATTTGGGATATAGATCTAAATGAACGTATCGAACCCGTGTATCTGTCGTTAAATTGCAAAGGCATGCCAAAAGAAAGATCTGAAAAAAAAAACATAGGTATAAAAGAGCGACAAAGCCAGAGGCAACTCGATCAGGAGCCTGTTCGCATTGCAACCCTTCGTTCCTCCAAGTCGAACTAATTTGACACAATAACTGACCAATAACTAATGCGTTGCCATAGTCAAAACCGAGCAGCAAAGACCATGATCTCTCTCGGTTGTTGGTTTCCGCCTGAACCGGTTCCGCAAGGGACCAAACAATGTCAAGAGACTGTCAACCAGTCAATTGTACTTTTTAGTCCGTCGAGAGAAGAAGAAGAGAGAGAGAGAGAGCATTGAGAAGTACCCTCTCTTTTTTTTTCGGTCAGGGGTCGCCACGCCGATTCGAAGATGAAAGAGCCCTGATGTCACTGCCCTCTCACACAGACCAAGGGAACATCAGCTTCTTAAAGCTGCACAAACACCAACCCAGCCAACCCAACAGCCAAGGCAATCTTAGCATCAACTCTCTGTCCAGCAGCACCAGCCAGCTGCACGTCCGCAAATTCCTCACGCTCCTTACCGTCCGCGCTGTCGTCGGTGGCCGTAGGAGCAGACAGGGCAGTAGACGTGACCCAACCGCCATATCCACCATAGGCCCCATAGCCACCATACTCGTACCCGGTTTCAGTCGCTACGCCTTCAGCATCCTCAGAGTCCTCTTCGGGGCAGGGTTCCTCGCCTTCTCCCTCGTCCTCGTCCTCTTGCTCGCCACCAGCAGCGTCGGCGGTGGATGTGGGCGAGGCGTCCTTGTCATCGGCACCGTCAGCGCCGTCTTTGTCGGTATTTCCCTCATCCTCATCCTCATCCTCACTATCGCTGTCGCTGTCGCTCTCGTCGCTAGCGTAATCCTGATCCTCAGCGGCGTCCTTAGTCGGAGCGGCGGACTCGTAAGCAGCGGCGGACTCGCAATCATCGGCGGACTCGTAAGCATCGGCAGACTCAACGGCAGAATAAGCGGCGGAAGAATAAGTGACGCCAGAATAAGCGGCACCAGAAGACTCAGCAGCAGCGGTCTTTTCGGTGGGGGCGGCGTAGGAGTTGGCAGCTGAAGACTCGGCCTCATAGTCGGCGGAGGAAGGGGCGGCGGAGGACTCGGCGGCTTCGGCCTTGCCGGTGGAGGCGGCGTAGGAGTTGGCAGCCGAAGACTCGGTCCCATAGTTGGCGGAAGACTCGGCGGCTTCGGCCTTGCCGGTGGAAGCAGCATGGGAACTAGCAGCGTTGACCTTGTCCGAAGCAGTTATGTCAGCAGCAGCCGAGCTACCAACCGAAGCGGCCTGGGCGTTAGAAGAAAAGGCAGCAGCCTCGGAAGAGAGCGCGGCAGCCTTGCCGGCTGCACTGGTGGAGGCGGCTTTGTTGGCTGAGTTGGCTTTATCAGCATCGGCGGCAGCGGTGCTGGTCGCTCCACGCCTCTCGAGTTGATCGGCGGTTACTACTTCCACGACCTCGACGACGGCTTTCTTGATTAGGTCGGTGTCGGAGTCGTCCTCACGGGTATGGAGGGAGCGGGGGACAGAGAAAGCAGACACCCTATTATTTCTACGTGTTAGCAAAGGGGTAAAGCACGGGAAAAGTACAGGATGGTGTGAAGGACGTACACTCTCTTGAACAGACTGGCTTGCGCCAAGTCTCTTTTGCTCAGAGCCACATTTTCGTCCGGGGTAGCAGAAGCTAAGATGTTGAAAGCCAGGGCCTGAAGGACGAAAGAGGTCGTCCAGGTGGATGAACGCATGGCTACTACGGTCTGCCAGCAGATATGCTGGAGTGACGGATGGTGATGGAAACGATCGGAAGCGTCGAAGTTGGTGCCGCCAAACGAGGGAGGAATGTCTTTTCAAATAGAAGAAGCGAGTAGATTAGGGCTTGAAGCTGACAAGATTCGGTGAGGAGATCTCTGAAACTGGTATAATTTATCTACTCCTTTAGATGGCAAAGTAGATGTTTTCGAGTGTGGTGCTCATAGGAAAACAATCCGTCATTAGAGGGGAACTGGAACTCCTTAAATATCCGAATCCTCACGCTGAATTAACAAGTCCAGCTTCCATCTTCCCAAAGGTTCAACCGTGAAAGCAGATACTCAGGCCCAATCGGGTCCAACAAGCAAGTTACAAGGTCCCGACATGCTGTTTGAAACTGGAAATCAGCACACCTGCCTCCTGCAGGTGCCGATATGGAGGCGAGTGGCTCGGTTCTGCATGGCAGCTTCGCTTTTTGACTCGAGTTTCAGAGACTCGGGGATTCATAGACCAAATACTGCCCCATTGTCAAAGCGAATCCGTCCTGTCACATGCAGTGTTTCTGCAGTCCTCCCGTTTGAGGACAAGAGAAGACCTCTTAAGCTACGGGTAAGATGAGGTGATGAACTAAAACATTCCTAGGTTTTCAACAGCGGGCGAGAGCACCTCCACAATTGGTAAAACACTCCCATCCATCTCCTTACAGATATTCACCAGAATGAGAAACCCCAAATGAGTTATGGTTCACAACCTCAGCAGTGAGTGAGTGTTTAAGCGCACTGCAGATGAATGAGATACAACTCACTCGCATAACAGCACATGGTCTTGGACTTGAACTCCAGCATCTCGGTTAGAGGTAATTTGGCATCAATATTGTGATGATGCTGAGCCACACACAGTCTAATTTTCAAGCCACTTGACCTGTCCAGTTTTTTTTCTAAATGTTCAAGCATGAAGTACGATAGCGGTCACGCGTAGGCAACTTGGTTGCCGCTCCTCCAATGGGCACGAGAATGGCGACAGTCGGGGACGCAGAAAGAATGCGGATGCGAGAAATTTTCCTCAGCGCGGCTGGAGCGTGAACGTCGACGGTGGAAGGTGGACGGAACCTCTTCACCACCAAGACCTTCTACCCACCGCGGACTCGCAGAGAGAGGATATGTCCAAGGTTTTCATGTTCAGGTTCAAGGTGTTCGACAATAATTTACATGTTCCTTGACGGCTGTCAAGAGCCAGTGACATACCTTTGAGCTCACCTTATTTATTAATTTTATTTATTTTAATTTTTTGAAGAAAAATCTCTAATCTTCGTAACATCTCTTCCGCCAACTGGAGGCTCTACATTGGATTCACCATTCTCTCTATTATTTCCCCCTCTTCTTCTTTTTCTTTGGCTCAGAGATGTCAGCTTAGGTAGTCACGATCAGTAAGAGTACCTAGAGCTACTGAAGTCGGTATCGGGTATCGAATATACAAGATGGCACTTGCTTCAAAGGCTGTATTGCATAGGTACCTACCAACCTACCTCTAGTACACTACAGACATGTAAGCTCCACGTTGACAAAGCATAGTACAGGAAGAGATGCAGTTACACACATGCAAACAAGAGGGGGAAACCAGGCATACATTCAGTTCCGTCTGTACCTACCTCTACCTACTGTCAGGTCCTCAAAATGACCCGACTACCAACATTCTGGGATTGCAAAAGCGGTGTTGCGTCAATGAGACATTCACAATGATCGATGATTCTCGGAACGATGGGAGATGCACTAGAGTTGGGTACATAAATGGAAGATTCGAGAACTTGGAAACGCGGCACCTGAATACCTCTAGGTGTTCTGTACCAAGATCGATGTCCAAACGTACCTAGAGGTAACTAACGTGATAACCCTCAATACAGTACACTCATTTCGCATGAGCGAGGGACATTGGCGATGCCCAAAGGAAAGGAGTCTCCTATGAGGTGCAGTGCGTGGTCATAACCAAGATTCGCGGTAAGCTCAGAAAACAGCAGTGGAAGAGGTAAAGAGGTGCAGTGGCCAACTTGTATCGCGCAGAACACCCAAAGAGGAAATAAGTAAACACGAGTGTCGGACTAGCCCCTTTATTCCATCGACGAGTGGTCATGACACTCATCACAACCGAGGCTCACGCAAGGCAAGCATACAGGTACTCCAGAATCGATCGCACTGCACGCAACCTGAAGTTTCCGAGTCGACATTTTCTCAGCTCGCTCTTTCCATCTGCGCACTTGACTTTTGGGTCCAACCGCGGTCGCTCCTCCCCCCGGCTCGCTGACTTGATGCGGCGGGAGCGAGAAGAGAAAACGACGAGACTCGCAAGTACCTCTACCTCTAGAGGTAATTTACGACCGTGACACTCCTGAACTGATGGTCTGATTGCTTCTGTTAGTGATGGCATTTCTTGATTATGTGAAAATCAATCGCTCTACTACCCCTTCTAACAGCTGCTGGGATCATTACTAGGCGGGCCGGGTGTGAAACTTACAGTACCGTACTACTCAACTCAGGCGAACCGGAGAGTTTCGTAACCGACCGCTGCACCGCACCGCACCGCACTGCACTCGCTGGTTCAAGTTAGTCGTGACGCCTCCTCAACAACTCGGATCGATCTGACCAGTCTTTTCCTGCGGTCTAGGTACCCTAGATTAGTATGACACAGGATGTCCAGATAACAAATTTAAGGTCGTTTTGCCAGATACGGTGACTTTGTCGGACGGACAGATAAAACAGTACCTACTAGTACTACCTCTAGTTACACTGCGCTCATGCATCCTTTGATCATGATCCGGCATTAAATAACTTCATGCCGCCCCGACCCCCCGATAGCCCACTTCTTCCGCTGTTTCTCATACAGTACCTACTATTCCAAACCAAAAGCCAAGCTCGCTCGCTCGCTTGTCAAAGCACGTCGAGCTTCAAGCGCGCGCAGACCAGCTGTCTGTGCTTGGCTGAACGTCGGATCAACTAAAGTACAAACATGCGGCCAAAAAGGATGCCGAAAGCAGCTGCATAGAGCAAATTGGCCGTGCTGAACTCGAGCCTGCCGCCGCCTCCCTGAACAGGAGACGAGTCCGAGTTTGAGGGTGAGTTCCACGACAGCGTCCAGTTGGATGCCCATGCCCCTTCCTTGAAGTTGTCCTGCAGCTCGGTTACCAAAAGGAACTTCCCTTCGGGGTTGTAGGACCAAGAAGCTGATCCGAGCAAATGACTATTAATAGTCACTCTCAGAGGTGCCTCGGCCACTCCCAGAATCGTGACGTTGGCCAGTGAGTTTCGGTCAAGGTACTTGCCCTGAGGTGTCACTCGAAATGAGTTCTTCTCAACCGTGAACTAAAAACAGCCAAACCCGGTTAGCACTTTCGACCTTGTCGCGCGAGGAGCGAGTCGCCAGCGACCAACTAAACGCTCATGGCAAAGAGGGAAAAAGTGGTAGAAAGAACAAAAGGAAACTTACATCAACCCACTTCACATTCTCACCCGGCTCCAAACTCTCACCATCATCCAGATACAACGTACCATTCGCCTTACCCGCACCATCAAGAGCAACGATGACACTCCACTCATTTTGTCTGCTCTCCGTCGTAGTCATGCCCGGCTCTTGCACTGGGATGACATGGCCACCCCGTAGAAAAACCGGAATGTGTCCCAGAGGTGCATCGATCGTTACATTCTCCCCAGGCTGAACACCCTCACTGGCGGCCTTGTATGTATACCAATCATACCAGATGGTCCCATCGCCAACTCCAGGAAACACGCCGTCCACTGTATTGGCCCCTTGAACAAGACATGGTGTCACCATCACCGCGCTGCCCAACATGAACTGGCGATCCGCATCCGCCAACCACGGCTCTTGCGGGAACTCCCACGAGAGTGCGCGCATGACCGTATTTCCAGACAGGCTGGCCTGGGCCATAAGCGTGTACATGTACGGGAGCAGGAGGTATCGAATCCTCATCGCCTTCTTGGACGCATCGATCACAGAGCTCCACACGTAGGGCTCCTGGCTGATGGCGCCACGGACGTTGTGGTTGCGGTAAAATGGGAAGAAGGCGCTGAGCTGCATCCATCGTGAGCACAGCTCGTGGTCGGTGTTGCCATTGAAGCCGCAGGTATCTACGCCGAACATGGGGAAACCGAAGATGGAGAAGGACAGGGCCTGGGGAATGCTGAAGTACAGAAACGCCCATAGGGAATAGTTATCACCGCCCCAGTGACCGGCCCATTTGCCAGAACCCGCAAAGGTGCTGCGGCCGATGATAAAAGGACGCTTGCCCTCAAAGACTTTGAGAAGTGCCTGGTAAGTTGCGTGGAGGATTTGATGGCCGAACAAGTTGTGGAAGTCATAGTCAACTGTGCCGCCATGGTGGGTACCATTGGGGCTCAGGGCGTGAGTGCCAAGGTCGCCGTGGAAGTTGTTGATGACATATGGTGGATAGTTGATATTGCGCACTCCAGGAGTCGGTGTCGTCCTGAGGTAAGAAGTAGTGCTAGTGGTGCTGGCTGTAGTCGTGGGGTCTGGGTACTGCGTTTTGTAAACCGACGTTGCAGAGGATGCCTCACTCGCGTTGGTTTTTTCAAAACCTTCGGGGTAATCGAGCACAAGAGCACCTGGCTCACCGGGAAGACCCCATGGTGGATGAACCGGATTGAGCGTCAGGTTGCCCGTGCCACAGCTTCCGATGCAGAAAGAAGCAACCTCGCTCATGTCAATCCAGATGCCATCAAAAGCGACCTTCTTATAGTACCTAACAAACTCGTCCGTCCACCAGCTGACGGTACCTGTACCGTTGAGGGCCGCACCAATCCAGTCCGGGAACACGGTGTAGCCAGGCCACACTGCACCGATATAGAGCGAACCGTCTGGGTTCATGATGAAAGCATCAGCTTCGAGTCCACGGTGGTAAGGTTCGTAATCATCCTCTGGCTTGTCAGGATTTGGAACATAGATGGCCGAGTCGACAATTGGCACGTAGTGCTGGTGATTCTTGTGAAGCTCCTCGAGGAACTTGGCGCCTTCCTCGTAGCTGAACTGATCAGGGTCGTTTTCAAAGTCACGATAGCCCTTCATGTAATCAATGTCGGCTTTGAAAAGTCAGTAAAAGCATGGATGGGGAAAATTCTGATGCTAAAGGACTTGGGTTCACTCACTCCAGATTGTCTCCAGCGGGATGCCAAACTTGCGGAAATTGTCAACGACATCCTTCACAACAGTCCAGTTCGAGTATCCCCAACGACATTGGTGAAAGCCAAGAGTCCAATACTGCTGCATTGCAGGAAGACCAACAGTACTGAGCTGATAAGACTTGATGATATCCTGAGCCGAAGGTCCCTCAAAGAAGTACAAATCGATGCTTCCGCCGAGAGTCCTCCAGGTGATACCTTCGGGTCGGAGGAGCACTTCCTGTGCATGAGCATTTCGAAGGAAGACACCGTTTGTATACGAAACATATTTGGCATTCTTGTCTGCCGGGTCGGTAACGTAGCTTAACTTTCCAGACTCGTCCTTGGTGAAGTATCTGGTGTCGAGATAGATCGGGTGGTTGCCGTAGATGTTGGCATCGAGGTTGTCGCCCACATCCGCAGCGAACAGCGTGCCTGGAGATGGTGTTAGTCAGATGCAATCCACGATGCACATTCATTTTAAGTTGAGACTTACGTGTCAGATTGTTCCCCAGTCTAAAGCCATGCATAACTTCGCCGAGACCATACAGGTTGTAATTCTCGGGTAAAGAGGAGCCGAACTCGATGAACTGATCCTCATAAACAAGAACACGGCCCTCGGTCGTGAACAAGACATCTCCAGTCTCCTTACGCTTCACTGTGAAGGAGAAGGTGGGCTCGTTCGACCACGAGATTTCCAGCTTGCTTCCAGCCGCATTTGCATCAGGCTCGGCCTCTGGTCGGGGCACGAGCACCTCAGGAAGTATGAACCAAGTTTCATTACCGGGGCCAGTATAGCGAGGTTGAATCTGGACATTGATCCGATTGTCCGCCTGAAACTCAACGGTAAGCTTCAGGTGCTCGATGTCGTTGCCATAGACATTGCAGGGAGGGCCAGCAAGGGTCAAGTCAGCCGTGAGTCCCTTCTCCGTCTTTTGTGCATTAGTAGCTGTATATCCTGGACAGACGCTTTGAACATTAACTGCTTGTGGGTCGAAGATGTTAGGTAAGACATTTGGTCCGATGTCAGCTGAAGCTGGGAAAGTGAACATAGGGGAATCCCCTGCCACCGTCCCGCTCAATGCACCAGCTCTAGATGACGTTGCAACCACAGATACATGTTGAGCGGATGTCCATCGAGGGACAAAAGCCGCAAGAAGGAAGAAGGAAGCCGATGTGAAGACGGCCATGACGAGTAAAGCCGGATTGACGGTCCCCCAGACTTGTCGTATCCCACGTCGACCTTGGGATACGAAGAAGATGCCCAACAGGCAATATAAAAATATGGAAATACCCAGGTACGTCGATGCTCGTAGATTGTCGCCGAAGGAGCCCTCGAGCTGGTAAACTCCGTCAAAGTCGAGGAAGGATTTCGACACTAGTTGTGTGCCGAATATTCCTGAGCTTAGGTTGTTCTGTCTACTCTTCGAGGCCGCGTAGACTGGGTTGAGGAAGAGCAGCTGAGCGAGGAGGACTGCTGCTGGGAGAGGGTGATTAAGAGTCCAAAACTGGTAGAGTAGCTATCCCAACGTTGTTGGTCAACCCCTTGCTGCTCAGCCAAGCAAAAGAAAATGTAATGGTTGGAGCTGGAAAGTGAACATGCGAGGGAGCTGAATATAAGTACCTTTCATGATGCTGGATACAGATTCCCGGCTGGGATAGGAAAGCGGGACTTACCTTGAAAATGTCACAATCTCTGTGCCCAAGGTAGCTTCCGGCGACAGGCACGGCAGTAGGATTCAAGTTCGGATGTGCTTCGTGGGGTTGCTGCTGCACTTGCGCTTGCAACTGCGAGCCGTATACTTGTGTCATCCATGCCAATCCTGGTGTCGTAGCTGTCTCCAGTTGTGATTGTCCAATCTTCCCCGGACGCATCATGGTCGGACCTGATCGACGTTGGTTCCCGCAGATTTGCGGGCACCAATCAATAACGGGAGTTCGTTAAAGCTAAACCAGCCTCCCGGAGCACCTGCCTTGGTCGGACCGAAACTTATATGCCGCCGCAGTTGGCAAGGTAACAACGTCTTGGGGAACCAGGCAATGAATATCCGGGGCGGTAGTTGTTGCCGAGGATGACCGCAGAGGCGAAAGTATACAACGCCTTTACTGAGGTGTTGTCTGGTTGAGAACAAGTGCCGCCGACATGCCCGGCGTTAGGATGTGAAGCCGAAATGGTCGCTGTCTGAACTAAGAAAGGGCTATTCGGGGCGGAGAAGTATGAGAGAAAAATGGAAGATTTCCGGTCGGAGGAGTTATCAGTCGAATGAATCGAAGATAATACAAGCTAGGATAAATCAAGTCACTAAGTCGATGCGAGCCGTGAGGCAAGACCAATGAAAAAGGAATGACCACGAGATGCCCCAAATGACCTATTAAACACCTCACGGCTACGCAATGGCTTTCTCTGTACTACCCGATATCCCAGGCATCACAAATTACGAAGTTCCAGATCTGGCTGTTTTTTTCGTTCCCAACTTTAAATCGAGTTCGGATGATCCAGATCAGACGAGCTGAACCCAGGCGGCATCAGCCGATTGACATCCTGGGGCAGATATGGATGGTATCAAACCTTCACAAGCATAGGATCACCTAGATACTCAACCTTTGATGCTACATCGTCCTCCCTCAATAAATGTAGGTACCAGTAGTACTGATGTTAGTCGCTGGTCATTCGTGCCGTTGGCGTTTAGACGAAGACAATGCAGCGTGGCGGGTTCCTCCAGAGAAAATCGTGATGCCCTTCCCGCCAGCATCACTGCAAGGTTACTTGCATATTCCGTTTGGGGTAGCCTCAGAACTTCATCAAGCACATCCCGCTTCTCTGTGACACGGGCTGTCTATATTGCACAATGAAATACATGTGCATAGATGTGTCACGTTTCCATCAACATGATGCCACGTCGTTTGAGGGTCGTTGTTCGCTGTGATGGATATAAAACCCAGCTCGCGCCACGAAGAGCTCCATCGTCTTTGATTGCTTGACACAATAACCTCATCAGCGCCCAGATAACTGCACCATGTACACTGGTTGACTTGCCCATAACCAACAATGGGCAGACAGACATTCTGTAAAGCATCCGATGGGTGTCATCCGAAGCCCATGTCCCAGGGATATGGCCTGCAAGGAACAAAGCGGGATCAAGAGCTACAGCGCCCCAAAATAATGCCACCCAAAATCAAAAACAAATATTCAGCATGATGATCAAAGAGTTGATACCCAAAGTTTTTATTCCCAAATCCAAAAAATCTCCAAACTCCAACACGCTAACTCCGTCGCTGATATCCAGAAAGCTCGAGGGAAATTGTAGCCCAAAAGCGACCGGCGATTTCCCCACCCATAAGCGTAAAATCAAAACAAAAAAAACGTCAATAGCTGAGATCGATGTTGCCCAAGGATGCCACAAGTTTATCGTCTTGTGACGCCCCGGTGTTATTGCTCCCGCCCACGTCGGTTTGAGACGTACTGGAGTTGCTAGTGCGTGACTGCGATTGCTGTAGGTCAACTTGTTGGTGTTGTTGTTGGTGATGTTGTTGTTGTTGTTGCTGCGGCTGCTGCGGCTGCTGCTGCAGCTGCTGCGTTGGCGGTATGCCGTTATCGGAGAAGCCAAGGTCTCGCATCTCCTGGAAACTCCAACTAGGTTCGAAGCGCCTGCTGTGCCACGCATGGTCAACTCTCTCGTACATCTCATCAATTTGTTCGAGACTGATCTTGCTAGTCTCGTAAACCATACACCATACAAAGCCGACCGCTACTATGCAAAACGCGCCCCATACGAAAAACACTTTAGAGCCGAGATCTATCGAGCTTTCGTCACTCGCTGCGCTGTTCGTTTGCATATACGGGGTGCCGTAGGCGATGCCAAAATTGAGGAACCAATTTGAAGCCGTAGTTATTGACATGGATTTGGCTCTAACCTTGAGCGGATAAATCTCGGAGGTGACGACCCATACAACTGGGCCCCATGATGCAGCAAAGAAGAAGATGTATATCGCAACAAAGGTGATGAGGACCTTGTTCTGTGCTGATAGGTTGTTGGAGCCGCTGGCCGTCGCGAAGGCAGCGATCAGCAGCTGACAGATGGCCATGCCGATGGCGCCCACCATCAGGAGCCGACGCCGGCCCCATGATTCGACCACGAACAATCCGGGTATGGTCGATGCTGTGTTGATGACTTGCATAATGAGAGAGATCTTGAAGGGGTTTCCGACGCCAGCGTTATTGAAAAAGGTGGTTCCATAGTACATGATAAAGTTCACGCCGGTAAGCTGTTGTAGCATCTGCAGACAGCAACCTGTGAACGTGCGACGGCCAAGGTGAGGTTCGCCAAAGAGAATGTCCTTGTAAGAATCGGGACCCAGTGCCATCTCGTATTGATGGTTTGCTTCGATTTCGGCAAGCTCCTCGACCAAGGCAGGGTGAGTAATGTCCAGTCGACGCAGCCGACTGAGAGAAAGGGCAGCGGCGTTCTTGTCTCCACGTTTGATGAGGTAACGAGGAGTTTCGGGTAACACAGTCAAACCCAGGACCAAGACGCAGGCCCAGGTTAGCTGAAGTCCTATTGGTACCCGGTAGGCAGCAGCTGTCTTCAATTTGTATGTGAGGATGTTGACCACGGCAGCGGCAAGAAGCCCCATGGTGATGGAGAGTTGGTAGGTGCACACCAGTGTTCCTCGAATCCACTTGGGTGCCATCTCGGACTGATATAAGGGGACAAGCACTGAGACAATGCCGATACCAACACCGGCAACCGTCCTGATATTGTCCACGTTAGTTCAGGAATGAGCCAAGCAAAGCCTAGGGGGTAAAAGTACACACCTTCCTGCCACCAACAGATCGATGTTATATGCACAAACCTGCAGGATGGCGCCGATTACGAAAATTCCGATGGCGCCAATAAGGGACCGGCGACGTCCATAGTGATCTCCGAGAGGCGCAGCGAGTAAGGCTCCGATGGCGGTTCCGGCGCTGAGCATGGCAACGATTAACGCACTCTCCTTTGGGTATATGCCAGGCTGTCCGTTGCCGTCGATGTAGCCGGTCGAAAAGTGGTCTTTGAACGATTTCATGGCAAGGATGCCGTTGATGGTTCTACAAGCCAGAGGTGCATAGTTAGCACTTTAGTTTGATGTTATCTCAAGGGTCTGGTCGCCTGGTCTGCGGCAACGCAGCATCAAGCCAGTATCCATCGCAGATGCCATTGCATGTCCCATGGCATATCCGTCGCATCGACGTGCTCGCCGCGCCCGAGTGCATTCAGAAGAGAGGCTTACCCAGTGTCATAGCCAAGGAGTAAGCCGCCTGTGGCGACAAACAGGCCGACCATGATCGCTGGGGCAGATGAGCCAGCGACATTGTCGGGCTTCTGCCAGCCCATGGCGAAGATCGCCATGGCGCAAAAGGTCGAGGGCAGTCAGGCCAGGGTTCAGTGTCGTTGCCGCTGGGTTTGTCGCGGACTGACGGTGATGAGGTTGGACGATTGTTGAACCATTTGTATGGGGGTCGATGTCTTGGGGTCCCCGTAGCGAAGCGACGGTAGTAGAGGAGGTGGTAGTGGCCGGGTCACTAGTGGCACTTGAGGCTGTCGAGGGCGGGAACCACAGAGGTCTGTGTAGGGTGTCGACTGTGGTTCTCGACTGGAGATCTTGACTGTAGGCTGTATGCTTGGGTAAAAGTTGTGGTTTATTACTTTTGGCTATGGGATGACAGCGACAGTCCCCGTCCGACTGGTATCCCGTCTGACAGAGAGCCGGGTCGGGAGGCCTGGCTGGTGTCTTTACTGTCCGTGTCCGCGTCTGGGTTTGCGCAACGACCTGGGCCAGAAAGGTAGCAAGACGACAGGACGCAGCAAAACTGAAGCCAGAGAGAAGAAAGGTAGGAGCGAGGATGGAGTCCTGGCAGCCAGTGTGGATGACCCGGGGTGGATGATGGGTGGACGGGGTGGGTGACTGGATCCAATGGATGGCTAGGCGGACTGGACGCTTCGAGATCACAGTTCCTCTCAGCACGGGAGGGGCGCGCTCTGATTGGCCGGCCTACCCCAGAGCCCAGACACCGACAAGCCCGTGCTCAGTTTGGCCTCCTTTAAGCCTGCAATTGCCTGGCCGCACGCCGCCTGCAGGCCTGGTAAATTCTGGGGCTGTGAAGTGGAAGTTTTCCGTGTTGGAGGGGATATCCATGATGAGCCGAAGAGAGTACCTCCCTAGGTATTGCCAGTATCCAGTGCCACGAGTGCCTCTTGCCATGGGACGACATCACTCAAGACCATGCCTATGGGATGGATGCGATCCAGATGGGTTGCGATGGGATGAACAGGGCATCACGCACAGGAACCGCACCTACATCCGATAGTAAGCACCCAGGGCACCTTCCCCAGAGGCCCACCAAAATGCCTGCGCGTCTCCATCCACTCTTCTTGTCACTTTGCCTCGTCCATCCCGAAAGCCTTCTGAGGTTCCTTTGACATCCCCAGACTAGTTCCCATTGAGATGCTACACTAGTGCCACATGCTCCGGCTGACCCCGGTGACCTGCAGGACGCTCGGCTATTCGCACGCCTCTCACTTCAGTTCGTGATGCCGTGACTAGAACAATTCGAAATATGTTCGATCATGACAGTCAAGTCCTTTTGCGACGCGATTTTTGTCATAGTCCTCTTGGTTTGCACCAGACAGCTTCAAGCGCGGGACGCAAGCGACGTTGAAGTTTTAGCAGAAGTGGCAGACAATCATAAACCGAGCCCAGCGAGATAGATGCTTCTACACTATTGGAGCCTGTCTTGCATTGCAACGATAATTATATATGTTCTTGGTTTTCCAGATTTCTCATGAACTAGCAGACACTGTGCTGACCCAAAAGTATTTGTCAATCTCCGCAGCTGTCCTGTAACAGTACCATGAGACGCTCCCTGAGCTCGACAGCCCACGTTGCTATTTGCTGGATGGCGCAGAGATTATTCGCTTGGTGTTAGGTAACCGGGGCACACCTGTATCGTGAAGTGCTGGAAGGATCACATCAAAAACGGCAAACCCGCTGTCCAATACCACGCCAGAGACGTGTCTGACACGCAAATAACCCAAAAATATCCGTTACGGTATCTCCCGTCATTCAAACCATCAGGCATTCGTCGCTGTTTCGTGCCGTGGGGAAAGGCCCCAGGCCAAGTGCCCCTGGATTTGACTCCAGCTTCTTAGTTTCATAGCATTGTGGGGGGCTAAAGAGGCATCATGGATGGTTTCGACGCTTCTACATATCTACCCCATGAAAGAACACCATTCAGGGACGTCTACCTTGGATGCTTTTCTATACGCGAAGACTTGGTTACTCCGGAAAGGTCAATTGTCATGAACAAACTTGCCAAGGTAACGATGCCTACATTTGTGCCCCGTGTCACTACTTCCAGGGAATCTTACTTGCCGCCTAGTGGTGCTTCTGAGCTGCCGAATGGCAACACTGGCAATTGAAATCAATGGCTAACAAGTGTTCCACTAGCGCATCTAGAAGACATTCCCGGAATGTTCGTAAGGAACTTCAACAGTCTATGACTCCATGGCTTGTCCATGTCTTGATGGCTTCAGCAAAGACACTCCACTCCTCAAGTACGGAGACGTCATATCCGAGTGTGAGGAGATCCAGGTATTCCACTAGTCGTGTCAAGATATATTCCGGTGGACGGAGTGGCTGAGAATGGGACCCTTACCTCATATCCCTACAATCCAACATCCAGTCTTCGCTCCTTGCGCTTGGGAACTTCCCCGTGGCACAGCATGATCCTGCCTTACGAAGAGACAACGAACCAAGCAGCGTCATTCAACACCATGTTCATCTCCAGACCGTGACAAACATGTTAGCTCGATACCTATCTTAAACTAAAGACAACGTTTAAGAATCATGTTACTATGTCAAACCTGATTTGGCGCCGTCAAGTGCACCTGGATTCCACTGCCCAAGCAGCATGCGAAGACGCATATTGTCATTCTACCAGCGCACCCTGGCAGACGCCTTTGTTCTTCCGCCTCCCTTTAGGTGCCTATATGCTTCTTTTGATTCGTGGTTTGTAGGTCTCCTATTCATGTCTTACGAATCATCACTCCACATGTGTGAAGTATTTCTCTTCCTTCCACTACCCATCTCGCTGTGGTACCGAGACACCGAACGTTCAGCTTCGCGTGGGTTAAGTCGCCTACTAGATAGATCAAAGAGCTACCAGTACACATGAGATGACAAAAGCTCGACAAAGAGACGCTTCAAGTCAATACAATGTGGAAAGCTAGAAATGAGTTCAATCTAGCAGAATCGTACAACTTATCTCCCTCACTCCCAAGCCATACTACCGAGACAAACTATTGGCTGACCACAGAATAATCAAGTGTGACTTACGGGCCACGCGTGATTATTTACAGCTTATTACAGAATACTCAAGGGAAAAACGTTGTGTGCTGATTACTCATCCTTAGCCACGAGCGGCGTGAGTGGGAAGACAGTATGCTATACTTGGACATGGACGGAAAGCACATATCTTGTAGAGATATTCTACCAGATACTTACTCTTGAGCGAGGCACATACTACAGCAAGAATTCCTGGACTCGCTTGCAAGCAGAAAAAAATATGGCACACATCGTCACTGTTGTCATGGCGTTACTGGTTCCTCCTGGCTTGAGGTCTTCATTTTCATATGAGGAAGACCATAGCCGACTGATAACTAGTTGACCAACAACATCTTATCAAACCTCTCTGCAATATCTGGACTCTTCATCTATACACATTGCATCGCTGTCGTAGCAAGTTCGTTCTCCAAGGAAGCCTTTTGTTCCTCATCTCAATGCTTTGACATCTCAACTCTAAACGATTGCCTTAACTTAAGAAAACCAAAACCCCTCTATGTTGAAATATACAAACCACAATAACCACCGATATTGAACCAGCTCCCTCTATCCAGTCGTTAGTTACACTTGTCATGCTTCACCCGCTTCGTGATAAATCAGTGGAGGCAGCCTATAACAACGATACAAGGATTTTGTACAAAGCTCTAGTGTTGTGTGTATCCGGACCCAAATTTCCTCACTGTTCATCTACGATTGTTTCCACTCTTCTGATTACAAGATCAGGCTGTACTTGGATCTCGGAACATTAGAAACGTCAATGCCTCAAGTCAAAGACATACCTCGTGGATGGTCTCGGACTAAAAGACTTTTCACTGAGCACCAGACACGTAAAGTGCTTGCTACATCATATGCATTTTTAGCTAAATCAAAGCCAACGAAAGGTAAACTTTATCCAATGCGGATGTTCCATGTATGTGTCAACATACTCCTCACTCCTCTGATCAAGATGCCAGAGGCTCTTTGTTTTGTCGAATACCTCATCGACTAGACAGCTAGGCCATATAGCGTTATCGTCAGTATCTACGTACTGTCTAACCCATGAAGATTCCCCATACGTACCCCAGCCTTGCCGTTGCGGCACCGGTTCGCCAGTATCACACTATAAAAGAGACACGAGAGAGAACTAGAGGCACGTACCGAGCCTTGATCCGAGACAGGAACGAGCTGGGCTGATCTAGACCTTCCAGGGATATTCTCCACAATGCCTAAGAAGTAACCGCTCAGCGTAATCTTCAAGATAATAACCCAAGCCAGCATACCGGCGGACTAAAAACCACAGAGTTGAACGAACGTGTTGAGACTGAACTTCGTGTCTCTTTTATTCATCTCCCTTTCTGCTCCAAAGCGAATTCATGGCTATCATCATGACATTAGAATAAAAAGACTACCCATAAAAGTACAAACATGTGGCGCCAGCATGTATTCCAAACCGCTAGTGAAGATAAAGATGCAAATCCCGGGCAAATTGAGTTTTACACAACCGCCGAGACTAACCAAAACCCATCATTCCATTTCAACTCCGGTGTTGTTATTCCTTCTCGGAACCCGTCCAAGTAGGGCTGGTATAAGCATTTCTTGGACAGGCAACTTCGCGAAAATCAATTCAAACCTCGAGGGTAACCTTCTGACCCTTGACGCGGCCGATGACTTGCTCAGGGGCATACTTGGGAATGACCTCATCGTCATGGAGCATCTCGAACTCCTCGGTGGCGTCACGACCCATGAAGTTCAGAAGAGCTTGAACACCACCGGGGTGTTCCTCAAGCCAGTTGGTGAGGTCAAGGACGACACCCTTGACGACAACCCAGAGGTCCTCCTTCTTGTTATGCTTGGCAACCTCCTCCATGGTGTACTCCTTGTCGGGGATGGTGAAAGCCTTGGGATTTTCCTTTTTGGGGGCAGCGGCGGCAGTGTCCTTCTTAGGGGCCTCAGTGTTGGCAGTGGCCTGAGCACCGGACTCACCGCCCCACTGGACGGAAATCTTGCCAGGCTGCGAGGGGTCGATGTGGAGAGCAATCTGACCAAGACGGGCAGCGCCAGCGTTGCCCTTGAGAGCCTCCTGGAAGAGGTAGTTGCTGGCAGAGTCACCAGCGACACGGCCGTAAACAACGCAGCCAAGGAGGGAAGAACCACCGAGACGGTTGGCACCGTGAACACCACCGGCAAGCTCACCGCAGGCGTAGAGACCCTCGAAGGGCTTCTGCTCAGAGTTGAGAACCTGGGCCTTGTCGTTGATCTCGATACCACCCATGGTGAAGTGGAGGACAGGCTCCATGATGGAGACGTGGAAGTCGTCGTTGATATCGACGGGCAAGTTATGGAAGAACTTCTTGCCCCAAGGATCCTTCTGCTTACCCTCAGCGATGGCGTTGTAGGTCTGGAAGGTCTTCTGGAGGTGCTCAGGAGTGCAACCGATCTCCTTGGCAAGCTCTTGGCCGGTCATCTTCTTCATCAAACCACGACCAGAGTAGTGGCGGGTGTGGAAGTCAAGGGTCTTGGAAGCCTTGGAGTTGAGGATAAGGCGGACGGGGTACTTGCCCTTATCCTTCTCCTTGTGGATCATGCCGGAGACGTAGTCACGGTGGCCGAGCTCGTCGCAGAAGCGGTCACCATCGCCATTGAGGAGGAGACCACCCTCACCACGAAGGGCCTCAGCGGCGAGGAACTTCCACTTTGAGTTGGGGTCCTTGGGGTCGACGAGACCCGTAGGGTGGACCTGAACCTTGTCCATGTCGATGCCATTACCGCCAATGGCCATGACCATCTTCTGGCCGTCGCCAGTGGCGTGGGTGCCGTTGGTGGTGGCAAGGCCGTAGACATCGGGGCGGTGTTTCTTCAGGAGGGAGTCCTCAGTGAAATCGGCGGCGTAGCCACCAGTGGCGAGGACGACGGGGCCATCAAGGGACTGGGTCTCGCCGTTGACCTCGTACTTGACACCGGTGACCTTGTTGCCCTCCTTGTTGAGGCTGGTAACGCGAGCCTTCTTGATGATCTGGACGCGCTCGGGCTCGGTCTCGGCAAGCTCCTCAAGGCGCTGCATGAGAGCATACGTGATGGCCATACCGGGGAACTTGGCATCGTGCCCACGGTGAGTACGGGGCTGGGAGTGACCGCTGGAGGCAGAGTTAGCCGTATTACTCTTGACAGAGCATTCCGCATAAAGGGATTACCTACCCGAGACGGGAAACGAGAGTGAGGTCGAGCTTGAAGACATCCTGGAGCCACTCAACGGCGGCAGCGGACTTGTAGGTGAGGACTTTGATGAGGTCGGGCCTGGCCTTGTCACGGGCAGACTTAAGGGTATCATCGTAGAACTGCTTGACGGAGTCCTGGATGCCGAGCTCAACCTGTGTCCTGGTGAGGGCACCGTTGATGCCGGAAGTGGCCTTGGTCGAGTTGCCGCCGAAGAAACCCTGCTTGTCGAGGACAACGACGTTACCACCGGCGAGATAGATGGTGTGAGCAGCGCTCAGACCGGACACTGCATGAGAAACAAATTATCAACAAGATGTCCATGAACGACATGACACCGCCAGATGTCGAATGACGGATGTCATGGCCCGCGCGCGGGGTAGGGCGCAGTGCTCAAGTGGGAATGTTAACTTACGGCCGCCGCCAACAACAATAACTCTAGGCGCCATTATGAATATGATGTGTACCTCACAGGAAGACAAACAAACCTGAAGTGAATGAGGATGAAAGAGGGAAAGAGGGATACAGGTCAAGGTAGGTAGGTAAAAGAGAAGAGGTTTGCAAGCGACAGGAACGCAGGCCTGGTTATTATCTGGTTCGTTGTGAGGGAGCGTCGGTCGACCTGGGACCTTCCGAGCCACGGACACTACTACTAAGCAACGAATGGAACAACCGGGGCCGGGTTGTGTTGGTTGGTATTCCTAACACCCTTATTCGTGAGCCGAGGTCGAGCGTGGGTGGGCTCTCAACGAAACGACAGGGGTTAGTACTGGTACCGGGAACAGTGCAAACACGGGCGACGTCCAGCGAGCAGCTGGCAGCGTGAGTGTCGCCCCATAACGGCATTATTGATCCTGTCACTAATGGGGATCCCATCTCCATCTTTTCTTTAACGTGAGGAGTTACCTAGAGGTAGGTACTACTCCTCTCCTCTTTCTAATCTACGTGAGCCAGACAATATCCGAAACAATGTGAAAAGCTGTCACGACATTTTCGCTCTGTTTCCCCACGGCACACTGGCATCCGTCGCCAGCTCAAGCGACACAGAGGAGCCGTTGATCGAGAACATTGTTGAGACAAAGGAAGAACAAGAGATGACGGCTCATAGCATCATGACATCCAAGGGCCTTGTGTGCTTGTGTACTTTGGATCTCGCTGCCGGTTTCTAGCCGAGGACAAAGTGAGTGGACGTGGTGGACTGCGCGCAACTGGCCGTCCAGCAAATGTACCGAGGCTTGCTGACAAAGAGACCCCAAAGCGGACAACTACTGTAAGGAATAGGCAAATAACATCACGCAGCAAACAGGTACAGACCTCTCACCCACTGTGGGGTTCAAGATGCAAAACAGGAGGCTCCAGGCAACTCTCACTCCTGTTGAGATGTATCGAGGCTCTTCATCGAAGTTATGTGAAATTGCTTTCGGAGAGAAGCTTCTTTTTTTCTTTGACTGAAATCTGCCCAAGCTGATGCACACGATGCCACGATGTCCAGAATTCGCCCACTGGGTTTCCATTTTCACTCACCCACACATCTTGGCAAAATGCCAAGCTGCTAGCTATGTACATGGTACACTTGGTTCGCAACCCGCAGTGTGTAGAAATCGCCTTTGGTTACCTGGTTGATCCTCGCTCTCTCCCCGTTCTCTCATTCCCCAATGGAACCGGCCTAATCCCCCCGCCCATCCGGGCTTTAAACCCCCAGGATTCCCCACAGAGTCACGAGCCGGCCAAGCGGCCCAAGCCAGATCATAGCTCCCCACCTCCCCCCAATCAACGAACGCGGGCGGTTGCCGCTTCTCGTGTGTGTGACGGTTGGAGGTGCCCACTCTTTGAAGGCATGTGAAATTCGGCGCAACGTCGCAACCAAAACCCCAGCATTCTCGAGATTCCGCACCAATGAACCATTATGGAAAGCTTGGTTGGCTCAATGCTTCGTCTCCAAACGGAAAGCTGTACACTAGTGTCCACTACCAAGAACAGGATCATCAGATGCGAACAAATGCATCTCGCAACCTGTGCAGACATTGAACCGAACTCTGAGATCGGTCAGGGCAGCATCTCCGGGTCCCTGATACATGACCCTGGCTGCCATGCTCGGTTCAGCCATCAAGGCTTGTCAGATGATGAAACGTCCAATGTCTGGCTCCAGGTCGGGCAACATAGGGCCGGTGTCGTCCTGTTGACTCTCTGTGCTTTCCCGTGGCATGTGATATTCTCCGGTTTTGAAACTAACAGTGTGATCGGTAGATCTATGCTCTGTTGACGATCCGGATGTTGGGTGCTGTTTACGAATGCCCAGCTGTCACGAAACAAACTGTAGTCTGATGAGTGAGCATATGTTCTACCTGTTGCGTGTTGTATACAGCCTGCGCACCGCCCAATGTCAATGTTGTAGCAACCTGTCCCGCCTATATGGGCTTTAAATCAACTTCACGGTGGACCCAAAATATGTCAGGCAACGCAATTTCTAACCGAGCCATACCAACGTGACCTAACACATTTCCAACACTTGTGGAATTGATCATATTAGGTAGTTAGGATACTTGATCAACTTCGGTTCAAAGTCCGCGGACATCATGAAATGTGAAGTACACAATGGCAGCGCCGCAATCACTTACTTATGATTGACTGCTTCCCCGCCCCAGTTCGCACGTACGTCATCGCCGACATCCTATCCAATGGCTCGCTCGCTACTATTCGTTTCGCTTTCTGCCACAACGTGGGATGCGATACGTACGCCTAGTGTACATCTCTGTGCAGGTGATCGAACACCGTCGGATCGTACCATAGAGAAGAGACCTCAGCACTCGAGTTTTGATTAGTGTGACAGCTATGCGATTCACTCCTTACATCGTCCTTGCGCCAACTGCAGCAGTCGCCTTCGCTCAACTCTTTGATCCTCTGCATCGAACCGCTTCTGATATCAAGCAACAAGCACAGTCGCAGTCGGTCAACCACGCGCAAATACCACTCGCAAAGCCTGCCGGAGGACTCGGCCCAGCCATGCCGCCTTCCGGAGCGCCCCAAGCAGACGGCCCCGCGAACGCAGGGGGTGGCAGCTCTGTCATGCTTTCGGATGTTATGGGTCGAGATAAGAGCATAAATCTTTTTGCAGGGTGAGTCGCCTTCCTTGTCTTTAATTGAAAAAAGCGCTGTCGACTCTGGTCGTCCGAGGACTAGCTGACATTTCAAAACATGATAGATTCCTTAGGGGCATCGAGTCTCCATCGCAGCGTCTAGACGATCCGGCCAGGAATACGACTGTCCTCGCGCCCCTCAACTCGGCGATAGAAAACCTTCCACGGAAGCCATGGGAAGACCCGAGAGACTACAGCGCTTTGGGCGCAAATGCATATGAAGGCGACGATGGACAGGGGAGAGCGCAGCGCAACCTGCGCAGGTTTGTCGAGGCTCATTTGATTCCAACCAGCCCATGGCCGGCGGGGGAGAAGATCAAGCCGGTGAGCGGTGATACGGAGGTCTGGTGGGAGGAGAAAGACGGTGTGAAACGTGTAAGAGGACATAAAAGAAACCACAGCACAGCCTCCTCGACCTCATATGGTTATACTGACACTATGGTCACCGCAGATCCAACCTGGAGACATCGAGGTTCTTAGTGTAGGTAGCAGTGTCGTCAATGGCGAAGTGGTAAGTTCACTCGGTTCATTATCTTGCGTCCACTGCTATTGTCCTCACTGGGCATTTTCTTGCCCGGAGTTTGTTTGTCGCGGAAATACTGACCTTGAGACTTGGATCGGACAGTGGATCTTGAAAGGCGTTCGGAATGCCTCCTGAAAGGAGTTGACGACGGAGGTTAGGACGAGGGAAGCTTTCGGGTCTGAATCAGAGCATGGTACTGAACCCTGGAATATCATCAACGGGTGGGAAGTCTGATGATGAAATTGACTCGGTCACATAGCAAGCAATGAATATCTTGGTTTTCAGTGATAATATGGACAACAACTGAACAGGAGGACATCAGGTTTTTGCGATAAAGCTCGCGATAACGAGGTATCGGAGTGGATGCTTGTGGATTTTAGTGCAGTCCGGCTGTCTGAGAACTGATGCCTCTGCTGGTCACCCTAACGGTTATGGTAGGCGGTAGCCGCTGGCAAGTCTTCGAACAGGACCCACCGCATATGACAGGAATGATGATGACACCGCACGTTGACGGCGCTGAAATCGGCCCAAACGACGTCCATGCGGTAGAACACGAGCCTGAATAACAAATTGATTTTTTTCTGAGCTTTCTGCGTGATGGACTTCGAACTTGGTCAACCGTTTGGCCTCGTAAAGAGATATCCGATTCAAACAGCCAAATCCCGTCACCGGTTCTTGAAATGCGCGCCTTGTGTCATATTCGGGCTCTATCGGCGATAAAATAGATACGTAAGGGGTGAGTACGGACGATAAGAAGCCTTGGTGGGTCAGGAGTAGCAGAAGAGTGAATTTCCTGGGTTTTGATTTGCTGGAATCAGGCTTCGCGACATTTTGCCGCCTTATCGCTATCAGTTGGAAAGGCGGAAAGAGATCTGCGCCCCGGTTGCCGGTCTTGCGACACAACACTGCTTGCTACGTTTGATTTCCGACATCTACTTGGTCGCTAAAATCCTCTACTGAACCAAGCCCTGGTTGTCGACAGCCGTACCAAAATCCAAGTTCAGTCGGGATCCTCTTGAGCATTCGAAATCCAGAGGGCATTTGTCCATCGATGGTCGCAGAGAGGTTCTATGACACCTGTCGCAGCTGTACGCGCCAAGCTCCTTCCCCCCCTTCTTCGTGTTCTTCCAGCCCAGCTTTTGCCCTGCCCTGCCTGGTCCCCTGACAGAGCTCCTAGGGCTCCCGCCTCGCCGAACTAGGTGAGGCCGATGTCAGGCAAGCAACGAAGCGCCTGCCGCAGCGCACTCCCGCTTCTAAGCCTTGCCATCCTTTCACCACCTTTGACTTCATCACGCAACCAAACCTTGCTCCTCTCCAAACCCCCCACCAGCGCTCCGGTCACATTCAGCTCATTCCTGCATCACCCCTAACAAATACTTGCATCTCGCGTCGTTGGCATTGCAACTGACGCCGATCCCCCAGAGCCTTCGAACAGTCCAACCACGATGAACTCCCAGCCCCAGCCTCTGCATGGCGGTGGCCCCTTTGATCGCGACCGTGACCGCGAACTCGAGGAGCAAAGACATCGCGCCATTCAACAGGAAGAACTAGCACGACGAGAGAGGGACCGCGAACAGACCCGCGAACGCGAGCGAGAACGTGAGCGCGACGACGCCGAACGTCAGCACCGGGAACCCTATCAACCCGCCACCACCCCTCACCATAGCAGTGCTGGCTCGATCCCCATCCACCAACCGGTCGCCTCCAGAGTTGCAACTACCATTCACAGCCCCGGCGGCTTACTTGCCAATCACGGAGGCTCTGCTCCTTCCATGCCCATTGGCGCACCAACGGGACCTGCTCCCGCTTTCGGCCCGCAACTACAACATGAATCCGGTCGGCCTCCTCCACACGGCGGGCCTGGCGCTGCGCCGACAACCCAACATCAAATGTTCGCCCCAATGTCTCACGGCCCCGGCGGCCCAAATAATTCTTTAGGAGGGTCGGGCGGACCGACGTCTCTCTTTGGCGGTCCTCTCCAGCAGGAGAACGGTCGGGGGTTACAGCAGGACGGTGTGCGTGGCATGCAACAATTGCCCTTTGGCTCCAACATGGGCGCTGGCCACCCCATGCCTTCTGGCCCCAGTGGAATGCCCCAAGGTCAACAGCCGATTCTTAACGTACGTAAAATCATCTGGTTGGTCGGCAGGGTGCGAATCCATTTGCCAGTGAATGCTAACGGTATTCTCAACACAGGACGCTTTGAGCTATCTCGATCAGGTCAAGGTCCAGTTTCATGAGCAACCAGATGTATACAACAAGTTCTTGGACATCATGAAGGATTTCAAGAGCCAAACGTATGTTGGCCCTCCGTGTTCGACAGTCTCCTCTAGAAGCAGGCTAACCGGAAGCAGCATAAACACTCCTGGAGTTATCACAAGAGTTTCCGAGCTATTCGCGGGCCATCCAAACCTAATCCAGGGCTTCAATACATTCCTGCCACCCGGCTACCGCATCGAGTGCGGTTTGGAGAACAACCCGAACAGTATTCGCGTTACGACACCTCAAGGCTCCACCTCGTTCTCGATCGGTGGAAGTCGCGCGCCACAACTCGAACCTGCACAACCAACATCAGGTCCCGGTCAGGCCTTCCTAAGTGCACGACCAGGGAATTGGCCGCCATCTACTGTGCAGCACAGCATTGAGAGCCCCGAGGTGGCGTATAGCGTGCCTGCACAAAATGGCCCTGCTGGATTTTCTGGACCTAACCAGAATGCACCCTTCGAGAATACCAGTCCGGTTCAGCAGAGATCCGTCCCAGCCGGCCAGAACGGGGCTGCTGGCACCCATGCTGGGCCAGCGCCTAGAAATGCGCACACGCCTACACCAACGGTGGCCGGCCAGCCCAACTCAAACGGCAGCGTGGCTCATCAAGCAATCATTGAAAAACGGGGGCCAGTTGAGTTTAATCATGCAATTAGCTATGTTAACAAGATCAAAGTGAGTGCATTCCCGTTGGCCAGCAGCGACATAAGTGGGAGCGGTTTTCGTGGCAAGGATGGGGCTGGGAAGTACTTGTGGAGACTTGATCGTCTGAACTTGACATGGAACTTGAGTACGGACTCAAACTGACTCTTTTCAAGAACCGTTTCCAGGACAAACCCGAAATCTATAAGCAATTCCTCGAAATCCTGCAAACCTACCAGCGCGAACAAAAACCTATTCAAGACGTCTACTCTCAAGTGACCACTCTGTTTCACGCGGCGCCCGACCTGCTCGAAGATTTTAAGCAATTTCTTCCCGAATCGGCCGCGCAAACGCGACCGGCCGGCCAGCAGCGCCCGGAAGACAGCGCGGCGATGGCTGTCACGACGCCAACTCCTCAACCAGGCCTTCCTGTTCGTGATCAACAGCCTAAAATGCCACCGGTCGGCAACTTTGCGCCTCCGCCGAGCGCCAGCAAGGAGAGCAAGAAGCGTGCCCGTGTGGAGAAGGCCGTTCCCACTACCGCACCTCCTGCATCCGAGCAGCCGCCCGTCTCGAGTTTGCGGTCAACCATTCAGCCAGCGGCACCCACCAACAAGCGAGCCAAATTATCACACAAGCCCGTCGTCGGCGATGGCAACTTTATCGAACCTACTTTAACTCCTGTCATGCCGGAACCGCTTGGTCCGATCCCGCTTTCGACCTCCGGCCAAGATGATGTACAATTCTTCGAGAGGGTCAAGAAGCATATCGGCAACAGGACCGCGATGGGCGAGTTTATGAAACTCATCAACCTGTGGAATCTTGACCTGATCGAGAAGGACGTGTTGATCTACAAGGCAAATCACTTCATGGGTGGCAACCCCGAATTGCTGAATACCCTCAGGAACATGCTAAGGCACACCGGCACGGAAGAGGTAGTTGAGAACCGCCCTGAACCACCGCCAGGCAAGGTTTCTTTGAGCAACTGCCGCGGTTTCGGTCCCAGCTATCGCCTTCTTCCTAGGCGGGTAAGTGCCTTTTCGTAAAATAGCACTATTTCTTTTCTGGCGCGCTAACTATCATGGGATTACAGGAACGTCTCCGTCCTTGTAGCGGTCGCGACGAACTGTGCAATTCGGTACTCAACGATGGTTGGGCCTCACATCCGACGTGGGCTTCGGAAGACTCGGGCTTCGTTGCGCATCGCAAGAACGGTTACGAAGAGGGACTCCATCGTATCGAAGAGGAGCGTCATGACTACGACTTCTACATCGAAGCCAACCAAAAGTGCATCCAGCTCCTGGAGCCGATCGCCCAACAAATGCTTACGCTTACCCCCGCGGAGCGAGCACACTTCAAGATGCCTGCAGGTCTTGGTGGGCAGAGTACTTCGATCTACAAGCGAGTGTTGAAGAAGATCTACGGGCCAGAGAAGGGCTGTGAAGTCGCCAACGAAATGTTTAAGAACCCTTTCGCTGTTGTGCCCATCGTGATGGCTCGTCTCAAACAAAAAGATGAAGAGTGGAGGTTCACCCAGGTACGCATCACCATTCCCCTGACCTATGATTCGCTGTTACTATGTGTTTGCTAACCCAATAAATAGCGCGAATGGGAGAAAGTTTGGCAGAGCCAAACCGAAACGATGCATCTCAAGAGCCTGGACCACATGGGTATTCAGGTGAAGACGAACGACAAACGCAATCTTTCCGCAAAGCATCTGGTCGACGTTATCAAGACCAAGCATGAAGAACAACGCCGACTGCGAACGACCAAAACAAAGATACCTCGTTACCAATTCCTGTATGGGTTCCAAGATCAGGATCTTCTCCTTGACCTCCTTCGTTTCATGGTCATTTATGCGAATGTGGGTGGCCAGCACAACGCTCTGGAGAGGAGACGTATATTGGAGTTCTTTGAAACGTTCATCCCGGCATTCTTTGACCTTCCAGAAGAAAAGGTACAAGAAAGACTTGCTGATATCGACCAAGATTCTGGAGAAGAGGATGAAGAAGACTCGGCGCCCGCTGAGCTCACCAATGGCAGGACGCGACGCGGTAAAAAATCCGACCTACTTCGCGGCGTCCTTGATCCGGGCCGTAATGGTAGTCGTAGCCGGGGCCAAAAGGAAGATAGCGCAGCAACAGGAAGCAAGGAGACGACACCGGATGTCGGGTCTGCTAATGAGGAGGAGATGCCCGATGCGCCAGATGATCGGGCTGTCCCGGAGGTCTCGAATGACCGCTGGTTGCCCACGATTGGTCCCATCGTCTTGGAGAACACCAAGGATGGCAAGCCTGATGGACTTGTCGATGTCGATGGTGAACTGAAGGCGGATGCACCCTTTGTTCGTGCCTGGTACAACTTCTACTGCAACCAGAACATGTATGTGTTCTTCACTGTTTTCCAGACGCTGTACAAGCGCCTCGAGGAGGTCAAGGCCAGCAAAGACAGCGTCCTTGAGGAGATCCGCCGGGAGACTGCTGTTAAGCCCGCAAAGATCCTTGGCATGGTCAACCCAGGCCTACACTACTTCGACGACAAGAACCCGGAGACATTCTGGCCTCGTACCGTCGAGCTGATTGAAGATTTCATCAACGGCGAGATTGACGAGAGCCGGTATCAAGACGTGCTCCGGCACTACTATCTTCGCAAGGGATGGACAATTTACACGATCCAAGATCTGCTCAAGACACTTTGTCGCATTGGTCTTGCCTGCAACAACCCAGACGCCAAGGGCGAGAAGACCAAGGAGCTCGTTAGGGCATACCTGGAGAGTCGTCAGCAGGAGACTACCAGCTTCCAGAACGAGATCAGTGCTCGTAAATTTGCGGAGAAGTGCATCAAAGATGCCGATATGTTCGTCATCAGCTGGGTAAGTATCTATTGAGAGAAAGTTGAATGTAACAAAATACTAATCTGTCATCAGTATCCGGGCAAGAAGGAAGCTTCCGTGCGCTGGCTGAAAAAGGAAGACACCACCTTCTACATGGACGAGATGGAGCGCATCCAGCAATGGCAGTACTATATCTCTTCTTACATGCGTCAAGAGCCCACGGAAGGAGTAGATAAAAAGCAACTCCAAAGGGTATTCCTCTCCCGCAACCACGCCGCGGCGACAGAGGGTATCTCCGAAGATGATTATAAACCCAAGCCACTTGCATATGACGAGGGCCTGGTGATTAGGATTTGCCTCAATTCGTCCAAGATGGTGTTTGAAAAATTCACTTCGGAATGGTTCGTCTACAACACCACCACCTTCGACTCGGAAGAGGACAAGGTTTTCCACGAGGAGAAGCAGGCGTTCCAGAGAGAGCTGCGTGATGAACGCCTCAAGGAGAAGTTTGTGACAAATAACTCCTGGATGAAGGGCCTGAGCCATGAGGAAGTCCAGGCAGCCAAGGACGAGTTTCAGAGGTGGAAAGAGGGAGGCATCGGTATGGTCGAGTCGCAGCAGCAGCCGCCCCCACAATAGCCACAAGCCCCACCGTGGTATTGCGGTCATGGGCGGCGTCCTTGAGAACGAAGGGATAGGGTGAGTGACGGATGCTCATGTGACGGGCCTCAGCGTTTCATCTCCTTTCGGCAGCAGTAGTACGCTCTGGGTTGCAGCGTTGGATGTTGGTTCAGATAATTTGGTGATGGAATTTATCAGGGAGTTGAGGGAAGCGGTACGATTTGCTTTAGTCGTGGCTTTTGTTTTATTTCCGTTCAGCCTAGGCGAAGGACCGTGTGGGTATCAACAGAACAGAACAGGCCTAGGTTGATTATGAAATTTGAATCCAACTCGATATTACAGAATGAGATATAGACAAGGAAGCATACTGAGAAGGGGGGAAGAGCAAAGGAAGGGGTGGGTCTCGAGAGGACCAAGTGTAGTAAAGGGGACTCTCCGCGTAGGTACAGGCTTCTCATTACTAGAGGCTGTCCCTTGACGAGGGGTCAAACCCGCTATCAACGGGAATTATTTGATCACATTCTGTCAATCAAATATAGTTGTGTCTTTCACGTTAACGCTAGTCATCTCGGTATTTGTGCTGCAGAATACTGACTGTAAGGTCCCGACAGTCTAGTTTGCGTAGTACCCCCTTTCGACTGCGTACGGGTAAGTATGAAAGCTCGGACCACGTAGGTACTTCGATGGTCATACTTGGCAGGCACATTACTTGTAACCACCACCACTCACTTCTTCCTTAGCTCACGCAAGCTCCAAACCAAACGTTCTTCCTCTTCTTCTTGCTTTCCAGTTTGGCGGCTTTAGGTTGGGATCACAGTACCAATTAGCCGCATGGAAGAGTCGTAAACCACTCGCCTCATTGTTTTCTTCTTCTTTGCCGGTCAACCCCCATCCCCCGTCATGCTTGTCCGGCGGCCGCCGCCCTTCGGCGTCACTCTCGGCATCGTGCCACGGTGCTTTCCACGTTCAGTGCCAGTCACGATGACGACAATACCACTTGTCAAAACAACACCCACCCAAAATGTTGTTGCAATCTATCATGGGGCGGGCCCGTCACAGTCACGATGGCAATTACAGCATTTTCGTCCTATGTCTAGTGGACCGCTACCTCAGGCTCAAAATACGCCAGCAGTCGCAGAAGCCGCCCGGACTCGGGGTGGGAAGGGGAATTCTTCTTGGCGGATGATGCAGATTGTTCATGTCAGATTGGCTTCAACTTCAACTCGGTCGTCATCGGAGGTGGTGCAAAATAAAAAGGGGGGGAATCAAGCGCAAGCGCGGGCTCAGGGTCAGGTTCAGGCACAGGGTCAAACTCAGCTACGACCGACTGCTGCGAATGGGGTCCCGCAGCTTAAGGCGCCAAATCTCGGTGAGATTTTCTCTGTGCTTTCTCACCCATTTGGACGGGGTGAAACGAAGTGGGCAGTGAAATAGATGGAGATGTTGAAGCTAATAATGGGAGTTTGTTAATTTGCAGAATATCCCGAGCGTTTGCTTATTTACAATGCCGGCAAGGGGAGTAAGTATTGATGGTTCTTATTTCGTGGGATCTGTTTCTCAGGTGGAATCCGTGTGGCTCGAGAGATACAGCGGAGGTGCCATGGTCTTGGTCGAGAAGTCATGTCATCAGAGAGTTTACTTCAGATAACTCGGCCGTTTTTTCCAGTTACTCAAATTCATTGAACATTAACACTGGTGCTAATATGATATACTCGTCCAAACAGAAATCATTTTCATCGCCCTCCTCAAACTCACCACGGTACTGATCTTCTCCGCCTTCGGCCTCTTCGTTGCTCCGGCTTACATTGTCAACGGGTCTCCACTCGCCGGCGTTGCTAGTTTGTTTCCCCCATCCATCCCTCCCATTCTTCACGAACAAACTTCTGACTACTTCCCAGTCTTCACCTGCGGTCTAACCCCCTTCCTCTTCCTCGCCCACTCCTCCCGCCCCTTCGTCGCTCAAATCCACCTTACCAAGCTGCCCCCATACGCCCGCCTATCCTCAGACGTCCTCCTCCGCTTCGCGCGCTCTCTGCCCCCACAGTCTGCTTCCCGTCTCGAATTTGTCACCATGTCACTGATCGGCAAGCCCCGCGTGAGCAGCGTAGCCATATCGGATATACGACCTGTTCCTTCCTCCCAGAAGGGATTGTTCAAGAAGGTGAATTTCGTCCGGGTTGATCAACCCCCTGCTAGCTCTACAATAACAGAAGCAAAGGGCAAGAGCAGCAGCAAGCCATTGACGTCCGCACAATGGAAAATCCAACAGCAACAACTAAAAGACGGAAAACAGCATGGATGGAGGCAAAAGATTCTCTCCTGGACTCGGTTCAAGACGGTCAAAGAGTTTTATGTTACTGATGTTCCCCAAAAGACGGCGGAGAAGAGAGGGGTGAAGGAGGCGAGGGTTTGGGAGGAGATTCGGGGTTTGATTGAGAAAAGAGCGATTAGGGAGGCGGAGAGAAGGAAGGGGGGTAGGTGAAGGGAGGATGAGAGCCGAGGAGGGAGTAGGGACTGGTGGAAGCGAGTTGCAGGGTGTAGTTGTGGGTGTATGAATAGTTGCCAATAGAGTAGTGATATTGTCGGCGTGGCCAGATGATGATGCTTGTATCTGTGAAAGGTGATGTGTGAAGGGCTCATTGACATCATAGACTTGATAGGGGTATAGGTTACTCCTGTGGTAAGATCGATCGCTTACATGTTAACATTGTAACATTGGACTGACCGTGCTTTTAAAACCACGATAACCTTTCAGTGAAAACGTTTTCTCTATACTACGGTCATCCTATAGAACTATTCCCATCCAATGCTTCATGTAGATCATTAACCGTCAGCCCAACACATAGCTATCCGTCCCAGCCAGCACATGGCGCGTACATTTCTGATCACAACAATCAAGTCTCTCAACTCTGACAACACCACCTCACGAACCATTATTGACACCAAATTTGCAAGCCTCCTGATGGATATGTAACGCAACTTTCGCCTGACCGTGGTATAGAACTAATAATACAAATGCTGCAAAAGATATCCATAAAGAGACGAATGGTATCCATATTTTCGACCACCGGAGAATGGTGAACGTACAAGAGAAAAAAAAGACCTCCACTGCTTGGTGATCAAGATCCTAGATCCCACCACCCCTACGGTCTCGTCTTCCGGGGACGGAGAATCAAAATACTTTCCTCCCCGGATGATGCCCTGTTGATAGTTCCCTGCCGCGGTGTACCAGCCACCGTCGACTGGGTTTTCTTCTTCTCTTATTTTTCTTCTCCGATCGATATATACCTGATACAGATATTCCTTTTTTGCCCGTGCTGTCGAGAAGATATGACAAAATAACGAGAACAAGCCATTTCTGCTGATGCTTAGGTCAAAAGTCGTTATCATAACATCATTGAAACTCTGTCAGTGTTACACAAGCATATATGTCATGCAATGCCGTTTTGATTCGCCCGTAACCTGGTATATCATTAACCAGGAGACTATCAAATCCTGGCAGTCTCAATGTTCTCGTCCCGTGCAACAGTAGTCGGGTTGTGTGGGTGCTGGATTTGGCGCAAGCATGTGTGTGACGCGCTACGCCGCGCGATGAATTGTCCAGCTGTTATCGGTTACGCTTGACTGGCATATGGCCATCGTAATCGCCCCATGAACGCTTGAGGCCTCCCTCGTAGACACTAGCCACAGACTCTTGCCACATCGCAGGGGTGACGAAGGTCTGTACAGGGTTGGTTGGGTACTGCGGCATCTGCTGTGAAACGGGAGAAAGCTGAGCCTGGGCCGCCTGCAAGTCTTGGAGGCTAGTTTCCGAGGCGCCAGAAGAGGGAAGAGACAATGGACTGGCATGGTTGGTGAGCTGAGAAGGATGCTGAACCTGGGGATTGCCAAACTGGGCATTCCATTGACTAGGATACCGGTTAGTATCGAAAGGACCACAAATAAGTCTTTTCTCTTCCGAATGACTTACTCAAAAATGCGAGACGGGTTCCACGCGGGGGCGTCCGTGAGTGGCATTGTCTGCGCCATGGAAGGTGCTTGTGTCCCGTGACCGGAAGACATCATTGCAAGTGACTGTAAATCATGGGAGTCACTCTTGCTGTCCATTGGGCCAACCGAAATGGGCGGTGAAAGGGGATGAGTGGTGTAACTAACGTGAGAATGTTGCACATGCGTATCGAGCTGATGGTCGATGGAGCTAGTCCTCGACATATCGGATCGATACGACGGCCCTGGTGGGCTTGGATGCGAGGTTGACGATGGGCTTCCGTAGGGGAAGCTAGGCTTCAGAACAAACGGCTTCCTGATATCCTGGGAAAAGGCTTCCCGAACAGAATCAATCTGCCGCTGCATATCGGGCATTGGCCAAGCACCCATACATTTCTCTAATACCCGCATGTGGCGTGTGAAGTACTCTCGCGACTCCGCGTTGAGGGCCGGATCCGGTGATGTCAAAGCGACCTAAAGTCAGCGTTAGTAGGGTTGATCCAAGATTAGGTGAAAGCGGCTAAAACGGCAACGAAGACATACTAAATGCAATACGATACAAGCGAGGACCGCGTATAGCGTGAAGTTGATACCTCGCTGCATGCACTGTAACCCGGCAATGCCAAACTGGTTGATAATGCCTTCTTGTAACCTGCAGAGCATCTTGGCGGCTCGGTATGAGACCAGCATGTGCTGCTTCCATTGACCTCCAGTACCTGTCGGCGTCATGTGGGCCAGCTGAGGCCTGTAGAACAAAATGATGCTAAGGTGATAATACGAATGCATATTGCCGACAAACGAGGAGGGCAACCACGGAGGCGACCCATCAACAGGGAAATCAAGCTGAAGGTCATGTGGTAGGTCAGTTAACCATGCGTCCATGGCAGGCCTAATCTGAACGAATTCAGGGTCGATACCCCACTCCTTGTTTCTCTTGAGGCGTGAATAAACTCTGCTCATCCGGCAGACGTTGCGAACAACCCTAGAAAAGTAAACAAAATTTCGGGATACATGATACTCCGACGTGTCGCCGTTGGGCAAGGGTCTCGGAACTTCAAAATTGACAGTCTCTTCTTCGACCGCAAGATCCGTTTTTCCTAACAAAATATCAGTATCTCGTGTGCCAGGAAGAGAAACCCTTGACTTACCTTGAGGAGTACCAATCATGATCTCCACGATGAAAATAGTCTGCCAAATTCTGTCTCTCAGCTGACACTCTGCAGGACTTAAGCCACATGATCGACCGGCTTGGTGATCAGCATAGTGCTCGTCCAGCCCAAGGTCCTTAGCCATTGTAACACATTGGACAATACTCATCCAAGAGCGGTAGTAGTAGCCCTTCTTCGGTGCCTGTTCCCTCGCCTTGAGAAGGATCAGTGATGCCTGAAGGGTGCTCAATCGAGGTACATCAAGAAACGAATCGGCATGTCCTTGAATCAAAAAAAAAAAAAAAAATTAGCTGATGAGCAAATAGAGCAAGGACGGGACTCGTACGTGTTGCAAGATAAAGCCACTGCTGGCCTTGCGCCGCATCATCAGCCAGACGATTAGCAATCGCAAAAATGGCCTCGAGGATAAGGGGCGAAATAGCCTCCCGGTTATTGTGCCACTGATGATAGAACTGATTCTTGTCCAGCACTGGAACATAAGGATGCGTGTGCGTAAAGTAGAGATCGAAGTAGTGGAGGCACAGATCTTCCGACGGCATCAAAGCGGGCGGTATGCGAATCTTGCCCGCCGTCAAAGGCGGCAGGTTCTTCGTAAACTGGTCCTCTTCGGTCTCTTCTACGGAGGGCTCTTCATCATCGGCCGATCGCATTTTGCTGTTCAAATACGGAGCTAGAACCATGTTAAACCTGAAAAGCTCTCGAACTCAATAGCAGCCGCCTATTCTCACCTGTTCCTGCTTCGTTGACCTTGAGCGAACCCAGAAGGTCTGCCAAGTCCTGCTGCGCATATTCGGATTGAAAGTCCTCAGGTGAAGAAGGATGTTGAGAAATTTGAGGTAGCTGTGACACCTGGGGTACCTGGTGCATGGAGGGGGGCGTCGGAAAGGAATCCGGGGTCGCATATGCAGAGTGCACGGCAGCATACTGGAGGTTCTGGGGTACAGCTTGCGGCTGCGTGTACGGCACTGTATGGTACAGCGCTGCCGTGTCCTGGAAGGAGGTTTGAGGAGGATATATCGGCGTGGCTTTGGGAGCTTGAGCATGCGTAAGGAGCTGTTGGTGGTCGGTCAAAGCCAGTTGCTGCTGGTGATAACTCTCCGGAACAGATGACGAGTCGAACTGGGCACGTGGAGGTTCGTAAACTTGGGGTTCGGCGGCTCCATCAAATCCATTTGGCCGAACGCAATGAAGCTTGAGGCGGATGCATGCCGAACAGGGCCAAGTGTTGGTGGTGGCGGCGTCGCATTTGATCTTCCTTCTTCGGCATCCTTCGCAGGCTCTCATAACTACATAAGACCATCAGTCTCAAGGTCTTGTTTGGTGTCTTGATGCCTCCTCTGTGAGACAAAAAAAGGGATTGTCCCAACGAGGAAACAACACGGGTGGACTATCGGGTGGGTGTATGTTCGCTTTCTTGCTTGCTTGAAATTGATTGATGCTGAGAAAGTACATACCCTTCAACCGCTTGTGGCGATTGTGTTCGTCAACGAAGACATAGTCTAAGAATCAAACAGCAAACTGGTTAACGGACGTTCTCTTATTTTCCTAATTTATCCAGGAGACAAGACTGATAGGGGTCGCACTTTTCTGAGTTTCGCGTGGCGGTTGCTGGTAAGCAGGCGGCGCAAAGGTAAATGCACCCATCTGCGAAGTCTGCGGGAGCAGCCGGCGCACTGACGGGTCGTTCGACATGCTCAGAAGAAGCAGCGATATCGTCTGATGTCGAGTGTAGAGGTAAGATGGGATGACAGTTTCAGAGTCTGGTGCTGTTGGCGAATGGCGGGAGAATCAGCGCTTGCACATTGGCTTCTCGCTATCCTTGGTTCATGAGTCGGATCGGTTTAAAAATCGTCCAAATGTCGCGGTTGAGTCCTAAAAATGGGTGTAGTGTATTCCTGGCGGCACCGTTCGATGTGTTCGGGGAACAGAGGTGTATCCGAGATGTCGGCGCGCGAATTGAGTTCGAGGGTCTGATGTGGGCGGTGTTGAAACTGAAGTTGCTGGGCCGGCTCAATTGATGATGTAGTAGGCAGTGGAGGCCAGTGCCCGTGCTGGTAGGGAAGTGGCAGGTAGAGGTAGTTTTATTTGAACGTTGCGTTGGCCGGCCGATAGTAGCGTTGCTGGTGGAAGGAGCGTTTAAGTTGTACTGACCACCTCTGCACTATCTCTATCTAGAGGTACCTATGTGGCACTAGCAGGTGTATGGACTTCCCAAGTAGTACAGGTAGGTAGCGGTGATACCAAGAGTAGCCTCAACTGTCGATGGCCAGGGGCAGGGACAAGCTGACCGCACACAGCAAGCGCGTATACAACTTTTCCACGGCGAGGCAGTATATGTCGCAGCTTGTCAGTGGTAACAGTGAAGGAACTGAGTGAAACAAGGGGGGATGGGAGGGGATTTTAGGGATCACGATGGATTGAGCTTTTACAGGAGGTTTAGGCTGTAGAGAAAGGTATATCCGTACACCACCAGGGAAGCCAGCCCAACTACCTATTACCTTTCCACTGGGTCGTCGTCTGCGGATGGATGCGTTCTCCCGGCCCCAGCTCGTCCCTGATCTTTCACGGTGGATTGGTGCAGTGATTTGGGGTGGCCGTATGTAGTGTAGTGGCGTGGCATACAGTGTGCACTTACGGCCCGCCAAGGTAAACATTGTGCAGCATAAAAACAGGGCCTGGCTGACGACGAGGGGGTTCACCCATGCTACAAACTACACTAATCCCAATGGAAGACTGGCTTCATCAGGATCAGCCATGCGGCCTGGACATGGATCCCCTAGCGCTCAATTGGACTCGCTTTGTTCGGGGGTTTAAATCGTGCTCTCCGCTGTTTGGACACGCATTTCACTATAATCTCTACAGAACACCTCATGCAACTGACTTTTGACACTTCTTAGGATCCTATCTCAAGCCATGAATGACGTGTGCCGAGTTTGCATGTCTTGAGGTACTTTGTACAGACTGTGGCGGTTTCTTTCCATGAACAGCAAAGAAGACACCGCAGTCGGTGAACACAGAACAAAGCCGTACGGAAGGACTCGCTGGATGTGTACATGTCAGAAGCGCTGGGGTATATTACCAAGTTCCTTGCCCTTACATATACCTCGTGCCCGTTGTCTTGGGGGGGTTGCCATTACTAATACGCATGTGTACGAATATAGTAATTCGTGGTGGCACCTCGATGTTACTCTACGACATCGCACTACACGCCAGCCTGAGAACCTAGAACAAGTTGCTGCAGATGGGAAGATTGACCAAAAGAATGCATACCTAGCAGAAGTCTGGCGGCGGGACAAGGAACCCGCCCCAATGCCGCCGCCCCAAAGCACATGAAACATACGTGACAATGGCATTTGGCTGGTCCCGCAATGGAACCCTAATTCCACTGCTACCGATGGGAACCGACGGCAGCAGCTCCTCGACGGAATCAGCTCTTTTTACTGTGTTTCCGTGCAAGTGGAATGCTGCCGAATACATAGGTGCGCAGAGGTAGATATGGGGGACACCTGGGGACGGCACCTTGCGGATACTGTAGAGCATCAACCGCCGTAGACCTCTTGCTATTCTAGAAGCCAGGTGAGCGAGGCAACCTGCATTCGTATCCGGTGTTCCTTAAGCCGCAAATACTGCCATTCGCTGTTGGATAGGTTCTTCGCTGGTCCAGCTTACTATCGTACGGGGCAAAGAAATGACAGTGGCACATGGCCAACATAATCACAAAGTTCGTGCTCTGCTGTAAGGTATCCGGGTGCTTGATGACGACTTTCGGGGGCTCCCTCTTGGTTCCCGTCGTTGCTGGCTCTCTAGCCCCAACTGACGGGATGTTGATGCTGATACCCACTGCAGATTTGACGGAGGCGGGCGGAACTTGAGGTGGGAGAGTGGATGTTGTGATGGCGGGGATGTGCGGGAGCGAGGAGAGTGGCCGCGTATGGAAAGACGGACTCAAGGGGGCAGGTTCAAGAAACTGTGGTCCCGAGGTGGGGAAGAACTGGAAGAATGGGCCTCGAATCAGCATCTCTAATACCTACCTAGGTAGGTACCTACCTATTCACTCACCCCTCTCCTGCCGCCATGGAATGTACCCGTAGCAGCCCTTTGGGTTGCATCCAAGGTGAGCGTATCGACCATGGCTTCGAAAACAAGCAAAGTATTGTTTGTACTTGGCTCACGCTGGGTTCAAGATGAGTGTGCGAATAGACGCTGTTTACGCAGTATAGGCACTTCTAGGCCTACAGCTTGTCTTGGTGAGTAGAAGGGGATGTTTTTTTATTTTTTTTTATTTTTTTGACACTGACCTCCTCAGTTGACAAGGTAAATCTGGAAAGACCTCTGGGCGAGTTCACGGTAACCGGCGAAGGCATTCCCTAGCAACTCGACTACACTGAGCTCATGAGTGTTAGCGAGAGGAATCTCCATTACCACGGTCATGTGTCAAACAATCTTTGAGAAGCGTCTACCGGTGATTTTGCTTTTCTACAGTCAACTGCCCTGGCGGGATATTTCGCATGCCTGCCCATCTGGGCATGGGAGATCGATCGGGCAGAACGGGCAATCATCACAGCGGACCTTGAACCCTTTCCTACTTTTACTTAGTGCTCCTGCTTGAGTCCTGGGACCCTGTCTCACAGCGGGAATCGCACGATAACGCAAGAAGGCTAGCCGCGAACCCTCGGGAAAGACACTGCATGGATCCAGTCGAACATCTTGGCGTATCTGTTGAGAGCAGTTTGTTTTACGAGGCTGCTCTTAGCGTGGTGTCCCTTTCCCTCACTGCCCTGGCTGACAAAGCAAAGTCCACCGAACCAAATTAACAAGGGAAGTGTCTATCGAAGGACCACGCCAACAATCAACACGAGGTTGAAGTGCACAAGCTAGGACCGGCAGGCTGATGCCGGCCCATGATATGGCGGGATGAACTCCAAGTGGTCATTTCGCTGATAGTGACTGTCATGTGTAGTTGAGTCGAGTTGTCGTCAAGTGCGGTCAAGTGCAGTGCAAGTTCGCAACGACGCCACAGCAAGCAGCATTAACAAGGGTTAATCGGGCCATTTAAAAGGCTGTCACATTTCGACCGAAGGAGTGGGGTGGACAAGCCGCCCGAGAGGGAGGAAGGTTACATACCGCTATGCAGAGGATGGCGGATGGTCTTTCCATCAATCCGTCCACCAACGTCGTGCGTGGAAGTCAAACTACAGTAGGCAACCCTGTAAATGCAAGTCCCAATAATTGCAAAGACCCAGTAAGTGCTAGGAATTTCCGTGCCCGGATTATTTTAGTATGGTATAGCCCACTAACTGCTAAATGCAAGCCGCCCAGCTGGCCGGCCATAGAAATTTGCACCTAACAGGGCAGCTGACAGGGGGTTATAGCACCCCTGCCACCTACATTAGGCTATCAGAACCCCCTATCAGAGCTGTCACTGGCTGTTACAAGCCCCTGTGCAGGTGCCAGTAAGTGCAAGGACCCAGTAATTGCAAGGAAAATGCCTTGCCCCAATTCCTTGTATTTACTGGGTTGCCTACTGTAGGTACCTTCCCTTCTGGGACCGTTACACAAGACTCTTTCGACAGCTGCGACTGGACTACCTCTAGCAAAGGCACATCCGGAACCGATTTTCTCAACATCTTCTCGAAGACGCCTTTTGAAGATTGACATGAACAGCCAGCCATCCATGCAGACCCTGTTGTGCGGCAAAAGGAGACAGGAAGGCGAAATTAGGGCACAAAGGCAACTTTGAACGCCGTCTGTGCAGTCTCTCCCCGATGCCAGCACAACCACGCTCGAGCCACGTACCTAAATACCTAATCTAGTGGCTACGCAGTATACCGCTGCCACGCACTGGCCAATCCCAGACCACTCTCACCACCCACCAACTTGAAGATTGAATGTTCGGCTCGCCGGCGGACTTAGGTAAGAATCAAGACGACGGCTCGAGGGTATGCAAGTCTCAACTCGCAATTCTACCCACATCCACGCTTGCGTACACTACTCTTCTGTTCTCACCAAGTGAATAGAACATCCAATCACCATGTTCATCTAAGTACTTCAACCCACCACCTCCACCTCGGGCGAGACGATTGTGATTGCAACCCGACATGGGTTGAGGCTTGGGGCACACCCGGTTGACGGCGACCTCCACAAGTCCCAATGCAAGAAATGCCAGAAGAAATGTTCTTTCTTGAAAAAGCAAAGAGGAATCGCGGAGGAGTGCTTGAGAGAGGTGCTGTCGCATGGCATGGCACACGCAAGGCACGCACGCACTACCTATAACGCTCATCCACTACACCCAGATATAAAGTCCTCATGGCCTTGGTATACTTGGCGACTAGGTACTCCGTCACACGCAACCACAACATGTACCCCAGGCTCGGGAATCCTGTAAGGCACAGGGCTGATACTGCGGCCACCATGGATTAAGGTTTGACATCACCGAGCCATATCCTAACATTTCTCGGATCCTTAATCCTATTCCAAGCCCTTTGTAGAAACATCTCCGAGAAGGGGACCTTGAGAGGCTGAAGCATTACAACCTTGGGGCCGCCGAAGGCTGTCGGGCAGCCAAGGAGGATGCACCACATGACAACAGCTTGGGCGGGAGTCGCGGGAGCCAACGACGCCAAGGCACTGTCTCCTTCACCCGACCCTGACACTCTCTTTCCTCTGGGCTTTCACGCAGGGGTTATGGAAGCTTCCAACTTCTGTCCAGTGGTCTTACTAGCGTACAGGGAATTCCCCACGCCTTCCAATCTCGTCATGTAGGGGATATCGGTTGCATGAATATGAGGAATGATCAAATTCCCATGTTTGGGGTTCTTCCTTTCGGTTTTGTGAACAGGCGCGGCGGCGAAGTAGTACTCGATAGCTAGAGGTATCAATACGTAAAGAGCATCTCTACGAGTACCCGCTTCTGCCGCTCAGAAGGCACCGCCTCGCGGGTACAACCGTACGGATCTATATCAACGACATTATATTCATGGCCATACCGCAACCGCCTCGTCCGCATCCAACTATGGGAAACATGACGCCACAACGTAAGCGAGATCCAAGTATTCGGAAACGCCGTGCGATAGAAAATGAAACCTTATACTAGGAGGGAGAATTACCTACCGGGACCTATCTATGTCAAAAACGTACCTGTACAGCCACAGAAACTCACCTATCGTAACCTCCCGCGCGCTGGTCAGGAGAGGGTTTGATCAATGCTTCGCTCGGCGCACATAGGTGTCTTGATCTGCTCGGTGATCTCCGATCTTCAATGCCTCCTTCGTCGCTTTCACGTTCGACAACGCACAGGGCGACACACGTCCTCTCCGTGTAGGATGTAAGTAGGCTGACAAAGGCAAAGCTGGCGATAGGGGACGAAGAGGGTTGACCCGTTTTAATACGACATTTTCCAGTCTTGTACATACAGAGTTTCTGGCATGTCGTTTGAAACTCATGAGCACCCCTTTCTTGATCTCAGAAGACTGTGTGCCCCTCAGGGCCCGCCCTGGGCCTGGTGGGTCTGGCAGGACGGCATGACCCGATAGCACCTGCGGTTGAAGAGGCACCGCAACCTGCAATGCGGGGAACGATACACAGACGAGACTGGAACGCTTGTCCACTCGCTGAACGTCATCCACCAGTGCCGCCGTTTGACTCCCGCGCACGGCAACGACAAACGTCAACTTGCCCGAACCCTTAGGTTAAGTCTAAATATTCGCCTAGCCTTGGCCGTCGACTGAGTGGCAACTTGTGTGAACCGCAACAAAAAGTTCAATCACTTCGATCAGCCACCACATAGGGTTACCTCACCAGTCGTTTTTCGACACAACCTCTCAGCATGGCCAAATCGGATCTCGACAACGCCAATCCCACCGTCCTCAGTGTCTCACAACTGCCCAGCAGGAATCTAGCGAAGGGCCATGTGAGAAAGGGCCCGGATTCCAAATATGACCACATCTTGTTCCCAAAGCAGTGGTGGGCAGGAAGTTCCCTGAACACTGACCCGTCGGTGTGGACATCAGACGAGGACGAGGACGACGACTTGACTTTGGCGACAGATGAACCCATTGACGAGCAGGAAATCTATGGTGAGAACTACGACCCGTCAAGTTGCACGTGTATAGCAAGGCGCAGTCCATGTTTCAACTGCCTGTCTCACTCATCTCTGTTCTATTTTTACGAAAACCCACACCGGTGATCAGACAGCTGATGTCTTGTTTTAGACCTGCTATCAACGATATCGGACCCTGAACACCCCGTCACCCTGGGTCAAATCGCCGTCGTCAGACTTGACGACATCCATCTTAGCCCATCTCCCGCCGAGCGTCTAGATCCAAACACCCTGACCAATGTCGAGGTTGACCTTACGCCCACAGTGAACCACTGTTCTCTGGCGACTGTCATTGGTCTTGCCGTCCGTGTCCGACTCGAGAACGCTCTGCCTCCCAACTATCGCATCGTCGTCCGCATGAAGGATGGCTCCCATGCTCAGGATGACCAGGTGAACAAGCAGCTGGGAGACAAGGAGAGAGTTGCCGCTGCTCTGGAGAATGACACCCTGAAGGGCATCATCGAGAAGATGCTGGAGACTTGCGTCTGAGTACAATCCAGATAAGGGAGCTCCAGAGATGTCCATTTTCTGCGAATTATCATTCACGTTGCTATGGCTTTCCAGGCTTGACCCTACGCGGCGGTGTTTCGTGAGATTATATCCGCAGGATTGCCGTATTGGTCACTGGTGGCAACGCTATTTTATACTACGTACAACCCCCCCTCGTTACGGGGCACATGCGTGGCTATCCGGTATGTGCGGGGGTTCGTAGAGGAATTGATATGACGATGCGAGACATCGGCAAATTCTGATACCTACCGTCGCCTTTGTCGATGTTCAAATTTCCACTCAGGGCTCAGCACTCTGTTTCCCATGCCAGTCCAAAGAGAAAGGGCCAGCAGCCATCCCAACCCAAGCATTGGAATTGCAAGCTCCGAGAGTTTAAAAATGAAAGGCACGATGTCACTTGATATTGCATCCCAATCTTGAATGGTGATCATGGGCGATTTTTGCGGTGAAACCCATGTCCCTAGCATCCTGCCACGGGCTTAGGTCAATATTTATCTATGGCTATCATATGATGATAGAAAAGACACCCCACGTTACTTCTTTTTTGGTCCTCTTGCATAAATACAATCTTTACTCTTTGTGCTAATGTCACTAAGCGTCTACGTCCTCGCCGCCGAGTCCGAGGATCTTTGGACTGAACATTGACGAGGTTGACATGGTAATTACCGAGCTGACCTATCCACCCAAACAAAACAGAATCAACAAAGGTTTGAAGTGATTTTTTAGGGGCGAATGATGATTTTGGATTCTGTGATAGGAGGGTCGAAGGGGTTACTGTCGACACATCCACCTACTTCCCCCGACACCAGGCTCTAGTGTACGACAGACGGTTCATCCAACCCATGACTTATGTAATCGAGTACAGTATCGAGAATGCGGACGTTAAGAACCCCACTTTCCATTGATCGACGGAACCCATGTGCTTCATGAACTGATCTACATGATGTGGACATAGCCCGTTTTAAAGTTGACGAATTCAAGAGACTACAAAGTTGCTGCAATTTGCGTTCGGGTCATGTGGGTAGGGAAATACCATGGAAAGAAGAGAGCCCTCCGATGCCTCTCACAAGCTCCAAAAGAGCGTGAGGAAGTCCGAGGCATCTTGATCCTACCTTCACAAGAACTCATCGAGTGTGTTTATATACCACCACACCAAGCCCAACATCATCAAAGTTTCGGCACCAACACAGCCGACGTTTCAGACGTGACTTTAAATGTCCTGTTCCGAGGTTACTAGTAGAATGTAAACCTTTGCAATACAAAGAGGACTAAGTGTGATTACGTAACCAGCTCTTCCTGCCATTATGCATTACCTCCAGGGAGACTGGTGCCTGGAGCCACATGTCAGTGTAGTGTGTAGAGTCCAGTTTTGCACAGTTCCTCTGGAATCTCTGCCCACCATCGTAAACACTCATCTCCTTTCACTCCAATGCTTGCATACTTCTGTGGGTTAAACTTCACTCCACCACTTCACTCATCTTTACCCAATGGTCAGTGGGGGAACTCGTCGATGAACGGTTACTTCTATCCAGCCACATATGGTACTCTACGCGCAGGGGAAACAACACACGAATACTATCACCGCCTCCGTATGTTAACGAGCTAGTGGCCGTTGAGTCCTTTCCTTTTTAGTTGGTGATTGACACACTCTACAGCCATTCAGGAACACTTGAACGAAAACAGAAGGTCGTACCTTTGTTTCATTGCTCGCGTTCAAACAATTGCACCTATCAGTGAAAAGCACCAAAGTCACCACATCCAGTCCACACACACCCTATACTCGATACAGGCGAAGTGTGGTGTATATTACAAAAACCAAGTGGATGAGTTCAATATCTGATCATGGATCCTCTACTGAGAGGTGTCTTGGTTGACCCCATCAGCATTCCCATCTGAGCTTCCTCGCTCCCACCAAGCACCAACAAGCCTCCATCAAGTGCATCCTGTCAGCCTGTCAAGCCTGTTCGCTTCATTTCTCTGGGTTTCCCCATGTCCATCCATGTAGCACCCATGCCATGCCCAGGCCAGAATCGTCTTCAATCCTCCACATCTCCAACCTGGTGCTGATGCTACATGATTATCAAACGATCAGCAAAGGCTGCGCAAAATTGATGTATCTTACCGGACCGGGTCGGGTCGGAAAAGCGCGAACCACCCCCCATCTTCCTTCCCCCCCTCCCTCATAAAGCCGCGAAAAACAAAATTGACACCGAGTGGTTTCCATCTCGCTGTCCACATCTTTTTTGCAAGTTCAACCGAGGGAAGTCACGTTTGAGAGGGTTTGATGCCGGAATAGTATCCAATCATCCGCTCCAGATTCAAACCTACGAAATGCCTATCCACCGGAAATCAATACATGGAACACACTGTGATGGTAGTAGCTCGCCATTAGTAACTAGCAGCTTCGTGGTTCAAGCAAAGGACAACTACAGTGTACCAAGATATTATTCCGGTCTTCCCTGTACTCACGCCGTGGTGTACATACCTACAGTACTCCATACCAAGCATGCTAGATGAAGGAAGTGGAAAAGAAAATGGAAAGAGCCAACGATTAACAATGGCGTTAACGCCGAGAAGAGCGCGATAAGTCAGCGTTTGAGCTGCCATGCCACGGTACACCGGATATAAAGTGAACTCTACGTCTGTTCTAGGAACCGTACAACAAGGGTAGTAGAAAAAAGGTACTGCGCCTTATGCTCGGCCTATACATACACTGCTTGCATGCGGTACATAGGTATTCGATTGTACACTTCCATTGATCGCTGATTACGATGGATTCGTACCTTGGTATCACATCTCCCGGTACGTCCCCCTGGAGCTTTGTCCACTGGTGTTTCGGCTTGAACTCGATTCCCTTCTCATGTTCAGTTGCAGAAGGCAAATGGAACACGAACATAGAACAAAACAAAAGGGAACCGAGAACGCGCGGCAACAAGCAAAACTGATGTGGCCGAGGCTCCTTCTCAAGGAATGAACTATTGACGAATCTATCCGGCTACTCTTCCTTAACCTACACTGATAGTGTTTCGGTGTCGCACATATCATGATGCGGTCCCTATTACATCCAAGTTAGATCACCTCAACATCGTTTTCAAGAGTGACAAGACTTTTCGTGACCATTTACCTTGACATTTGAATTGAACATCTATCTTTCTTCGCTTTTTCATGCCCAGCAAAATTTTTCTCTTTGAAATGGAATCACACGAACGCCCCCCATCCACCAGGAATGCTTAGACCACCTCTACCCAGAAATCACATAAACGAGGTGAAAAAACTGACAAGTCACATTCGTCGCCTCACCCACCCAATTTTCTCTAGGTGCTTCACGCCTCACCCAGGGTGCCGCTCTCTATCAAGCTCTGGTAAAACTCGGGCTCCAGAAACTTGGCCACGCTGACATCCTCGCTCAAGCCCTTGCGCCGCCTCGTCTTGAGCACGAAGTCTCTCGCCGTCGCCTGCGCGTTAGCCATTTGCAGCGGACGCAAGACGATCTCCTTGTCCAGCGGATCACCGGGAACAATGTTCCACCTGTCGAAAACTAGACTGACCATGGCCTGGCCGGGCGTGTTGATCCTCAGATCGGTCTCGAAGCCGAAACTGTCGATGACGGGCAGCAGGCCGTTGACGCGGTAGAGCGGGGTGCCGGCAATGGGGCCATCGGACAGGACGTGGCCGCGACGGCGGGCCAGGATGTTGTAGACTGTGCTGACGGCATCTTGAGGACCGGTCATGGAAACCGAGTACATGGGCTCCATCAGGCGAGGCGAGGCCATCAAGAAGGAACTGTAGCAGGCGCGGCGGGACGTGGGGATGATCTGACCACCGCCCCGGAAGATGGCCTCCTGGGCAAGCGACACGTCAATGAGTCGGAACTTGGTGTTGCGTATTGCTGGTTTCACAGACAGGTTAGCACCCAGGAGACATGTGAGGGGGGAAAACGTGGATATCGTGGGAGAAGAGTGCCCAGAAGCGTGACTGAGCAGCTCTCGTGAGCCGGACCCATTCAGCCAACGTTGGCCGAGCTGGTGTTCGCAAGGTGCCTCATCGTTGCAGTCTGCAACTTTTTTGGGACTCCCCCGCTTGTGAACGCCCAGAACCCCCTTCTGACAAGGGCACCATGCACTGGCAAAAAAAGAGGGACCAGATCCTGTAGTGAAGGCTGCATTCATATCCTGCTTTGGGGCCTCCCTCCCAGCTGCCACTTTCAGCAGGTCACTGGAGCCCCCATACTGCAGGTCTTTACTAATGGTGTCAAGCGCGGCCGAATCTGTGGCCGCTAGGAGATATGACTGCATAGGCACGCGGCGGCAGTCGAATGCAAGACGCTCAAAGAAGAGAAAGAGATAACTTACGCTCTTCGCAAAGCGGGCCTTCCCGGACTGCCCAGTTGAAGCCTTGGCGAATGAAATCCTTGACAGTATTAAGTCGCTTTTTGTCAACCTGTTCATCGTGTTAGTAGCCAGGAAGTAGAAGACGGCCCGGTTCCGACGATCACCGCAAAAACCTGGGTATAACGGCAACTGGTGTCCCGAGCATGGGAAAGGAACTCGCAACTGACCTCTGATGGTAGGGTGTCATCCTGCAAGATGTTGGGTCCCATCTCGTCTGGACCGAAAGCCCAGATACTCCTGGCTGCGAGGAGATCCCAGCCATACTTCTCCTCGAAAAATTTGGCGATCTTTCGTACAGGATCCCGAATCCTGACCGCTCCGGACTCGATGTCCTGCGCGATGCCATCCTCCAATGGCTCCGCCACCATTGTAATGGTGTTCTTCTTATTGGGGGTAATGGCGTAGCATTTGGTTGCGGACATGTCCTGTACCGTCTCGCAGAATCGAACCACAGGATCCGATACCCTGATCTCCATATCGGCATATAGACGACGTAGGTCATGCAACACGCAGTCCATGTATAGCTCGCCAGTACCAAGAATAATATGCTCTCCCGATTCCTCCACCTTGGTGGTAATGAGGGGGTAGCTCTTGTTGATTTTCCTGATGCCGTCAAGCATCTTGGGTAATTCAGACGGGTTGATGGGCTCGACAGCAACCTTAACGACGGACTGGGTGAAGTGCGAAATAGGCTTGAAGATGTAGGCATCCTCATCATCCTCAAATTTCTTCTCCACAATAGTGGCAGTCTTCACGATCGAGTTGTCAACGCCACCCAAGAGAACCCAGTTACCAGCGGGCACGCCGTCGGTCGGGATGTTGTATCGTGTTTCGGCGATGAAGACATCGGATATCCTCGCCATGGCCATATCTTCTTCGTCGTCGATAGAATAACCCTCGCCAAGCACGCGGACCTCTGTGCCAGGGCGCGCAATACCGCTCATCACACGGCCAAACGAATAGAAGCTCTTCGCATCGGGAGCACTGAACAGCTTGGACACATACAACACAAGCGGGCCATTTTGGTCGCAGTTCAGCATAGACTCAGCAACCTTGCTGTCCAGAGGGCCTGTGTAGTACTGTTCGAGCTTTTGCTTTGCAGCCTCAGCCGGCGATGGGATATGCTGACAGACCATGTCTACGAACCCGGTAGATGGCCCAAAGAACTGCTCGCAAACCAATTTCAACAAGACCTTGGGGTCAGTCTTGTACTGCGATGGCTTGAGCTGAATGCCCAACTTTTTCAAGGTACCCTTCAGTTCTTCCGGACTTTCGCTAATCGTATGCGAGTACAACTTGTAAATCGGCTCCATGATGAAGTTGACAAAGGACCTCTTAGCCCCTTCTTCGATAGGTTTCCTTGTGAAACTTCGCTTTTGCGGGTTAAAGTAGATGTCTCCCCAGAGGCGCCTCGCAAACTCTTCCGAGTTGACACCACCATACGTGTCCGAGTACATCTTGGCGAATGACTGAAGAGTGAAACACCAGCCCATGGACGTGCAGGCAAACAGAACATTTCCTCTCTCTGGACTTAACCTCCTCTCTTCACCTCGGCCTGGAATTGTGTTCTCAATGACAGTGTTGACTTCTTCGATCACATGCTTGAGTTTGTAATAGGCATCGTTTGGCGGCAACTTGAGCTCGAGAATTAACCGGTCCATCTTGTTGACAATGAGGGCGAGTGGGATGTTCTCCAAAACGGCGTGCTTGATGATCTGTTCTGTGTTGACCTGAACCCCCTCCACAACATCGACCACCAAACAGACACCATCCACAAGCCTGAGCGAAGCCGCAACTTCGTCAACAAAGTCCACATGACCTGGCGTATCGATCATGTTGAAGAGATGTGATTTTCCTTTTGTTCCTTGGAGGACCAGGCTCATGGGCGAAGCCTTGATGGATAATCCTCGTTCCCGCTCGAGGATGTGAATGTCTGTGTACCGCAGCTGCTCGTCGCGCTTCTTTCCCGTTCGCTTCTCAAGTCTGTCCGCAATGTCATGCGTCTCTAACACCAACATATCCATGAATGCTGTCTTTCCGTGGTGTAGATGTCCAGCAAAAGCCACGTTACGGATTTGTTCGGGGAAGTTCATAAGATCGGCCATGAACGTGCGGTCAAAGTATACGGGAGGTAGGTCTGCTTCTTCGATGCTGAACTTTTTTTGCTCGACAGGGGCGATGATCGGCTGTGTTAACGGTTGCGCATCCTCCTCTTGAACCAAAAGTTCGACGCCCTCGCCATAGACCTGTGCGGCTGTCGGGTAGTACTGCTTGTCTTCATGGAGAACAACGGCGTTGGAGGGTCCTTCATCGTCAACTTCCATCATCTCCTGCGCCGGAGCTTCTGGGGCTTCCTCTGGGTAATCATCGTAAACGTAGTTTCCAGCGTCGACACCGTGTTCGGACTCTTCCTCGGAGGCTTCAGCATCACCGCTACGCATCAAGAGTTAGCACCGCCGAAAGAGAGAGTATCATAAAGTGAAAGGGATTGGATATTAGCCTCAAAAAGACGATGGAGTCTTGACCAAAACACAGCCCAGACAGACCATCCTTCTGCGACGCGACGACGTCATGGAGATAGCATCATACGTACATGAAGTTTCCGAACTCGTCGTACAAATCGTCGTCCATCGTGTATCGTCGATTATGATTGAGCGTTACTCCAAAGCCACTTTGTCTCGAAAAGGGTAGCCGTCGCGTTGTTGAGCAATGGAAGTTCAGAGATCTTGACTGGGACGTTTGCTGGATTTTCGTCGCTGTCTTTGCACAAGGCTGATGTCAACCAGTGAACTCTCGCCGCGGCGCGCAGTGGACCAAGCTTCAACCGTGTACCTAGCGCTGGACTTGAAGGTCCCTTGCAACTAACGAAAATGGCAGACTTCATTTAATGGTAGAGACTAGTGTTTTAGTAATGTGGCGCTAGCTTCGGCATCGACAACAGGAAGTGGCTGGTGCGCAGATCTACTGCTCTAATATTATCAGATCATCTGATAAAATCTTTGCGCGCAATGATGGCACCACGGGTCCACGGCAGAGCATGCAAGCAGATTCCCGCAGCGGACCACGTCAGAAACCATCTAGGCTATCGCGGTGTCCCTCAGGGTTCTAACACTCCATAAACCTCCACAACTGCCCCTTACCCAAGTCGCCACATCCTAGTCTAGAAAGACGGGTTCAAGAGGTATCATTGGAAGAGAGCCAGTTGCCGCCGGCATCGGACACCTCACACCACTTTGTCAAAGTCTGCGAGGGTCCATTTCTCTTATTCCTGTAGATCGGCACTTTTCCGGATAAAGACTGATAAGACCTCGCGTTGAAGGCGGTGAGAGGACCAGAAGTGACAGCTACAAGGTCCCCGTCGTCTCAACAATTTCCCCTATCCTGTCCCGCGTCCAAAAGACAATCCTGGTAGTTACGGGCTGAGCTTTATTAGAACAACGCTTCCCACATCTTCACTGTTGTTACCTGGCTTCACCCGGTTTCATTCCATAATCTTTAATTCCAAAACCCGTCTTTTTCCTCAACTCCAAGCTTCCAAACTAGCCATCATGTCTACCGGTCTTCCCTCCGTCTACATCGTTTCTGCCGCCAGAACCCCTGTGGGGTCCTTCCTTGGGTAAGCTACCCCGCCATGTCGGCTGACCTGGAGCTGTTGTCAGAACGACACAGGAGGGACGAAGCGTGAACTTCGCGTTGCTGATATCTCTGAACTTGTAGTCAGCTTTCCAGCCTTTCTGCTGTTCAGCTCGGTGCCCATGCCATCAAGTGTACGTCGGTTAGAACCGGTTTCGAGAGGAGTATTAGATGAAACGTGTCCTTAGCTAACCGCTCCTGTTTCTAGCTGCCGTTGACCGCGTTCCCGAAATCAAGGCTGAGGATGTTGAGGAGGTCTTCTTTGGCAATGTCCTCTCCGCTGGGTACGTAGCCATTGATTCCTTTGTGCACAGCGAACGCGCCGCCGCGACTCGATCCTGGAACAGCACAATACTAACCACATGTCTTTATCCTCAGTGTCGGTCAGGCTCCTGCCCGCCAGTGCGCCCTGAAGGCCGGTCTCTCGAACAAGGTGGTCGCCACCACCGTCAACAAGGTGTGCGCTTCCGGCATGAAGGCCATCATTCTTGGCGCTCAGACCATCATGACTGGCAATGCAGACATCGTTGTCGCTGGCGGCACCGAGAGCATGTCCAACGTCCCCCACTATATGCAGAACCTCCGCACTGGTGTCAAGTACGGCGACGGCGGCCTTGTCGACGGTATCCAGTCCGACGGTCTCCGTGATGCATATGGCAAGGAGCTCATGGGTGTCCAGGCCGAGCTCTGCGCCAAGGACCATGAACTGAGCCGTGAGGCCCAGGACGAGTATGCCATCAACTCGTACCAGAAGGCCCAGGCCGCCACCGAGGCTGGTCTGTTCAAGGAGATTGCACCTATCGAGGTCCCGGGTGGCCGCGGCAAGCCTGCCATCAAGATTGACCGCGATGAGGAGGTCAAGAACCTCAACATCGAGAAGCTCAAGTCCGCCCGTACCGTCTTCCAGGCCAAGGACGGTACCGTCACTGCTCCCAACGCCTCCCCCATCAACGATGGTGCCGCTGCCGTTGTTCTTGTCTCCGAGGCTAAGCTTAAGGAGCTTGGTATCAAGCCCATCGCCAAGATCCTTGGCTGGGGCGATGCCGCCCACGAGCCTGAGCGCTTCACAACTGCCCCGGCTGTCGCCATTCCCAAGGCCATCAAGCATGCCGGTATCAAGGAGGAGGACGTTGACTTCTACGAGATCAATGAGGCTTTCTCTGTTGTTGCCCTTGCCAACATGAAAATTCTTGGCCTCGAGCCCGAGAAGGTCAACGTCTATGGTGGCTCCGTTGCCATCGGCCACCCTCTTGGCTGCTCCGGTGCTCGTGTTGTCACTACCCTCACCTCCGTCTTGGCTGAGAAGAAGGCCAAGATTGGCTGCGCTGGTATCTGCAACGGTGGCGGTGGTGCTTCTGCCATCGTTATCGAAAACTTGCAGTAAGTGGCTGGCGCTTGTGTCTCGATCATTCTATATACCCACATATCTTTCCACATGGCTCGCGGGGCGGAGTTTTGCAGAAACGAAAAAGCATACATGCCTTGTGATTACCACACGAGGATGACATTCTAATAAAAAGTTTTGATGATTGATGATAGATCAACAACTAGCTTGCCCTTCGTTAAGTCAAGCCTTTAATAATACTAAAACCCAACCCATACACGGAATATTGTTCTCGACGTAATTCGGACCATGGCTGTCATTCAAAGAGTTCATATCATTCGAAATCATGACGAATTTGATTTCACTGCTTTACTACTCATGAAGAGACAAATCCTAGTTGGGATGGATGTGGTTCAAACCCCAATAAAACGATGGCTTAAGTGACTGCGCGCTTGCTTATACACTGGGCCGCCACGCCTTGATGCAGCTGTCCTCTCCGGCGGTAAAAACTACTTGCTGCTCATCAACAAAGCAAAAGCTGCGAACAATCTCGGATCCATGTGCCCCCGGAAGACCTACCACAGTCTCACTATCCAGGCTCCATGAAGCACCATTCTTCGATAGATGGATCAACCGGAACAGTTCTTGACTATTCGTCCCCCCCATACGTGGTTAGCACATACTCGAAAGCTGGTTTTCCACTAAAAAGGGCAAAGTTGTCCCAGGGAATAAACTCACTCCTGTGTTCCGGCACCAATTACCGCCCCAGCACCCGTCACCTTCGGAATAACGTTGCACAAATACTGGCAATCCACCACCTTGCGAATGTCGCCCAGGTCGAGCGTCGGCGAGCCCTTCTCAACCGTCTCGCCCATGTCGTACAGCGCAAACCGCTCGTCGTGCGACACGGCGTACACCTCGGTCTCGTTCAGGAAGCCGGCCCGGTGCACGGAGCCGTGGTTGAAGGCCGCGATCACCACTTCGTCTTCGTCCGTAATGCGCGTGTCGCACACGTTGACGAGTCCGTCGGTCGAGCCGGTGAGAAGGAGGTGAGGGTTAGTGGGGTGGAAGGAGAGCTCGGTTACGTCGTCGCTGTGGACTTCGTCGTAGTGGATTTTGGGAACGCGGGGGGAGCGGAGATCCCTTTTTGTTGGAAGTTAGTGAGATTTTGTCTGGTTGGAGGTGTCGAACAGCAGGTGAGCTGAGCTTGGGTACGTAAAGTCTTACCATAAAAGAATGGATGCTTGGTGGTTAGCCAGTTCGGTGCCGGCAGCTAATGTGTTTGTCTGTTCCGAGCAAGCAAGTGAGAGCAAACCAGGACCTTCGCCTGGCGTCCCTATTTGCAGCACTGGTGTGTTGGCCGCATCGCTTCTCAGATCCCAGAGCGAAACCGTCCCGTTCTCGCCTGCTGTGGCAACGATCGAGTTTCCAACGCTGAATACTTCTGCGCAGCTGATGTTCCCATGGTTGGTCTGGACTTTCTTGAGAGGTCCCTGGTTGAGGCGCAGAGGGTTGAAGATGGAGAGACTTTGGTCGGAGCCAACGGCTGCTAGCCCAGCAGACACGGGGATGATGTCTGTGATGTAGGTTGGTTCGGAACCAGGATATTTGAACCCGTCGGTACAAGAAAGGGCATACATCGTGACTGGTTTATTTTCGGGGGCTGAAAGATTTCGCTCTGGTACAATGGTTTGCAAAAGATTGGTGAGAGACTTCTCCGTTCAGTTGTAAGTCGATTTGAGCTGTACAAAGTTCTTAGTCTTGATGCTTCGGTCTTGAACGGTCCTAATGTCTACCTGTACATGGTACTCACATCAGATAAAAAGAGTAATCCGACTTCCCAAACAGATTGTGCTATCATTCACTGGTCACAATTAGGGATTATTCGAAGATTTATTGCTGTTATTCTGTTCTTTGAGTTTACAGGTGAACCTTGAAATGATAACTACATACTTCTTCAAAAGCGCACTTCGGATCGCAAGCCGCGGCAGCTGTCCGCCAGCTGACTGACCAATCACAAAAGCAGGTACGTACGCTACAACTGACGGGACGCGGCTGTCGAGGTTTTGAGCTTTGCGGGCGCCCGGGGTAGGAGCGCGGACCCCTGTCGAGCTCGCTCTAGAACGATTACAAAATGGGAAGTCCACGCTGGGTGTTCAAGTTCACTCTGGACACCTAGCTGGTATTTATGATAGATAGCGTTGGTTCGCGGCTGCTGTGGACGCTACCACTACACAACAGTAAAGGTGTACTGTAGCTACTGGTAGTGACTACGCCACGATTTATTGACGTGATTTACCTCGACATACGTCCCGTCTAAAAAGAGTGCTGATATTCAATCGACCTAACAAGCTCGAATACTTGCACCACATCTGCTCCTTTTAGGATCCCACTGCAACGGACCACCACGGACTGCAAACAACGTTATTGCTGACAATCTGTTGCTAATACATCACGAGTCTGATAATGGCATGACTCTTTCCTCTGGGTTTGCCTCTACTACTTTTCCAAAGTCGACAACCATGAGGCGCTTTCTTCTGTACATATTCCGTATGCTTGCGAACCCCAGGCCACTCTGCTCTCCTGGAGCGCCAGACACTGACATCATCGTCCCCAGTGCTATTGCAGGTTGCTGTGTTCTCCCACGCGGACGTGCCGGACAACCAACAACATGTACTTTCCGGAGATAAATCCAATGGAGCAACAGGCAATACACTCCCCCCCGAGCTCCCTGCCGCACAGCATGTACAACCAGGTATGCGCACTCGAACAAAGACGGAAGCTCAGGGCTGGAAGGACAACTAACTGACAGATAAACAGGTGCTGGCCTTGTCGACGCCGCTCTGGTCGAATTGCGAAAGCTACACCAACCGTTGCATTATAAGATACGAAAGAACCCCGGCATTTTGAGAACCGTTCTACATCTTGCTTCCAAGGCATTACCGGCCATCCGACTTACTGCTCCCTCGCCTGCTTCCTCCCACGATGCCGTCAGTGGCCCGCTCCTCCATGCGACCAGGCTCTTCGAAGAGTCCGCACAAAAGAACAATTCTGATGCGCTCTATATCCTGGGCGACATGAACTTTTACGGCAACTTCTCCCATCCCAGGAATCTCAAGACGGCCTTCAGTTACTACCAAAAGCTCGCTTTGCTCAATGGCAACAGTTCGGCAATGTACATGATGGGAGTGATGTATTCTACAGGAGTGGGAGGCGCTGTGGAGCCGGACCAGGCCAGAGCTCTGCTTTATTACACCTTTGCTGCCAACCAGGGCCATACAAGAGCCGAGATGGCTGTGGCACATCGTCACTATGCAGGGATCGGAACCACGAAGAACTGCGAGACGGCGGTGAAATACTACAAAAGGGTCGCTGATAAAGCAATTGCGTGGTACCGGTCAGGACCCCCCGGTGGCATGAGCTGGATATCGGAATCTCATCGTATCGCCGACGAGCTTGGAGGTATATATGGTGTAGGAGCGAGTGTGTCCAGTTCGGGACAGAACGCACCTCACAAAAACCCCACCTCTGACGCACAGGCTTCTATCGAGGATATTCTCGAGTACCTTGATCTGATGTCTCAGAAGGGCGATGTCAAGGCGACTTTTAACCTGGGTCGTATCTTTTACGACGGGCAGAGAAACCTCCCTCGTGACTACGTCAAAGCTAGGGAATACTTTCTCAAGGTGGCCAGTAAAACCTGGAACAAGAAAGGACAGGTTTTTGAAAACAAGACGCCCAGTTTTCACACCATTAGTTGCAGAGCAGCTGGCTATATTGGACGCATGTATCTGCGAGGAGAGGGTGTTGAACAGAACTTCAGGCTTGCTGAGTTCTGGTTTAGGCGCGGCAATGAGCAAGCAGACCAACAATCTCGCCATGGACTCGGACTGATGTATCTGAACGGTTACGGCGTGGAACAAAACCTCGATCTGGCGCTCAAGTTCTTCAATGCGGCAGCCGAGACTGTGTATCCACCCTCACATGTGCAGCTCGCTGCGCTGTACCTTGATCAAGGTCAGTCCGATGAGGATATCTACGCAGCAAACCATCACCTGGACCTGGCGGCGAAGTACTACAATATGGAGGCATATTACTATATTGGAGAGATGACCTATTTCGGTCTTGGCCGCGAGAGACAATGCGAGGTCGCGCTTAATTACTACAAAGCGGTCGCTGAGAAGGTAGAGCCGTTTGTCTCGTCGTGGGCTGAGGCTAATTTGGCCTACGAAGCGGGTGAGATTGAGTTGGCATTTCTCGAATACCTGCACGCGGCAGAGCAAGGATATGAAACTGCTCAGAACAATGTTGCGTACATACTCGACCCTCAAAAGTCCTATTTGACTATCCCGCAGTGGCTGTTTCCCAAAGCCCAGAAGCTGACACTTCTTCAAAACCCGACACTAGCACTCATCTACTGGACCCGGTCGTCAAGGCAGGGTAATATTGACGCTACTGTCAAGATGGGTGACTATTACCTTGGCGGGATAGGAACAGATGCTGATGTTGATAAGGCCGTTCAGTGTTATACTGCCGCTTCAGAACATTACCAGAGCGCGCAGGCGTTGTGGAACCTGGGTTGGATGCATGAAAATGGCATTGGCTTAACTCAGGATTATCATCTTGCTAAGCGATATTACGACACTGCTCTGGAAACGAACGATGAGGCGTATCTCCCCGTCTCTCTCAGTTTGTTGAAGCTGCGAGCCAGAAGCGCCTGGAATACTTTCACCAACGGCCGGATCAACTCTATCCAAGACGAGCCAAGTGAGCATCACCCCCTGACCAAGGACATATCAAAGAAACCCAGCTAACAATCAGCAGCCGAGAAAAAAGAATGGTCGCTCAGTGAATGGATCAATAATTTCTTACAGGATGAGATGGGCTATTACGGAGATGACATGTATGATGGCTATGAGGATGCGATGCCCGGTGCCGATTCCGATTTGGGTGCTTTTGAGGAAGGGGACATCCTGGAGACGTTGGTGATCATGGGTCTCGCCGCCGCCCTTGTCTTCTTGGTACTGTACCGCCAACAGCGACAACAAGCAGCCCGGCGGCAGCAGGAAGATGAGGCTAGGCGCCAACCGCAAGAACAGCAAGGCCAAGGCGTAGGTAGAGCAGCTGGCGGAGCGTTTGCTAATGGACAACAGCAACAACAGGCAGGAAATGGGGGTTTCTTCCCCCAACCTGGCGCTCCAGGCTTTGGGCAATGGGCTGTTGGTGGTGTGGGCCACTGAGCAGCTGGTCGGCACGGCTTTGCAAGTCTTTTTTTTTTTTTTCCACTGCATCTTTAGTCTTTACCACAAGTGGTATTCTTTGAGCTATTAATGAGCGATGGTGTACTGGGGTATTGAATACATACGCTGTATACTATAACAGACGTTAGAATGGGTATGGTTGAGAGTAGCCATACAAGCACCGTTCTGGAACTATTCTACATAGTAGAGGCCGATGTTGCTGTTAGTGCGTCACCCACGTGCCCACTAACACGTCTTTCAGGCCAAGCACTTGTATTCAACACAGACATTTGCGGGCCAACCAAGCAAACGGATGATGCTGGGAGTCGATCGACAGCAACAGAACCCGGCTCTCTTTCTTGGCCCGAATGGACTTTAATCATGGTTCAGTTGGGAGGATGCTTGCTTTGAATGATCGTGAGGACCCTCCTCTGCAGACCTCGATGCAGCGGCCCGGTATGGATAACTACTACAGCAGGTACGACTCGCTAAAATAATCCCCAGTCTCCGTTCTCATTGCGGTAGTTCTTTCATCTCACAATCACATTTCAGTCCATCATTTTTTCATCGGACTAGACCGCAACGTCACCTTGCACTTCAAAGAGCGCAACAATGAACCGCACGCAATCAAATACTACTTCTTACCCCACGAAGACCAATTCCTTCACACTCCAACCGGCGCGCAACCCCTTATCCACCAACCTGCCTCTTACCTAAGACAATGTCATCTCGCACAACACCAGGGCCAGCAGCCAAGCGCCGCCGCGTCGAGCTGGCCAACGCTACACTGCGGAGGCCTTTTCGATCTCCCATGATCAATCGCACACCGCCTGGTGGCAAGCCAACAGATTACACGGCGACGAAGCAGGGCAGAACGACAAAATTACGAGCGGCGGTGGGTAGTGGTGATGGCGTCGTTGATGCCAGGGCAGAAGGGGAGGAAGAAGACGACGAAGAAACAAGTTTCTCCTCGGTATCGACGCCAGCAGCGAGGAAAGCATCAAAGAACAGTCTCCACTATAGTGGTGCCAGCGCTGCTGGCCCCAGTACGAGTGCACGACGGAACGCGAAACCACCCATTCTGAATTTGAGCAACAAGCAAGAGCAGGGGCAAGAGCCTCGAGCTACCAGATCTGGTATCAATCAGAAGCGAAGCAGGATCGGGTCAGGGACTTCTTTTGTCTCCAGTGCCACTTCTACGCGTCCTTCCGTTGGTCTACACCATCTCGCAAGGGGGGCAGTTGTTAGTGAAGCTGGTCCAGATGGCAGTGACGACATCTTAGCCGGACTGCAAAAGTCTCACAGGGAGACGAAGGTTCATTTGGTCACTATGCAAAATCAGTTGGATCTCATCAGGCAGGCGAAGCGTATCGAGATGGCGTCACGGAAGGCTGCTGTCGAGGAGAGCAAGGAGCTACGACGGCTGGACGCAACGGTCATTGACGCGGAGTTGAAAGGGCTAGTAAAGAAATGGAAGCTCGCGAGCAGACAAGCGGCAGAGGAATTGTTTGAGCTTATCAAGGGGAGGGTGGCGGATATGGGCGGGGCCAAGGCGTGGAGGGAGACGAGGAGGAGGCAGAGGGAGGGGTTTCATTCTGCTTGGGATGATGAGGGGCAGAAAGGGAAGAAACGAAAGGGAGATGGTGATATTGATGAGCGAGATATCGAAAACTCCGATGTCAGCGACGATGAGGGTGATGACGACCGGCGATTTTCGCAAGGAGCTGGAAACAATGACGATGGAGACGGAAGTGCGGAAGACAATCGCGAGGACTCGGTAAGGTTACTGTGGCAAAGGTGAGTGTCACTGACAGAAAAATGGGGGCTAACTTCACGCACGTGTTGCTGCTAGGGATTTACCATGCTCATGATGCTGCAAAGCCTCAACATTGAGCCTGACGTCTTGGGATACGATCCGAACGAAGACAAGTGGCTGGATTAGAGGCCTGGAACTCTTTACCAAAGGGAAGAGAAAGAGAAGGAAAGAAAGAACAAGAAGGAACCCAGGAGCTGCCGTCTGGGCCCCCACAGCTCGGAACGATCACTTGACGGATCAGACCAACGGTTTCTCACCTGCCTCATCTCAGAAGGCCAAGTCGTCGCGAGGAATTAGTGTTCCAAGACACCGAATGTGTCACGACTCCGAGATTATATCTCTCCATCCGACAATCAGGAGGCCGTAAGTGTGTCTCTGTACACCAGATATACAGGCCACTTTTCATGCGGGCGAGACCTGATTTATCGAGTAGGTACATGATCTTTGCAAGACATCCGATATCCGCGGCAGGCAATGCACACAAGGGCAGCGATCTAGGACATGTCTGAACCTTTGTCCCTTCAGCGGTCCTTGTAAGTATCCGTCACAGGCCTAAGCTTGGTGTTTAGTTGTCACGGGTTCCCAGTTCCAGTATGAGCCCCGACGGCAACCTTACCCGTTTCCCCCGGATTGAATCAAGTTCGGGTTACCAGGCGCTCGCTTCTGTGGTGTTTCTTTTATTCCAGCCACAGTGACTTGCCACGGCCAGCCTACGATACCCGGGACAGGAAAGGATGGCCTAACCGCTGCCGCCAGACACTACCGGCGAAGGTAGTGACATGGCCTGTGTAACTCTTCAGGGGTTCCGGCTCGGCAAACAACTGAAACTCAGATAAGGGGGTACGACCTCAGGTCTGATGAAACCTTTCTGCCGTACAAAGCAACCGCCCGAGCACCACTGCCGTTTCGTAGCCTTTGCTACAATCGAACTGGGATCATGCCCGCTTGCATCTTCGCTACAGTTTGTGGCTTGCAGACTCGCAGTCGACCTGCCCCGGATCCCCGGGTTGCCACAGTAGCGGCCGATTTGTATGCAAGCAAGTCAAGCAAGCGCGATCTGGGGATGGACCACGACCATGCACTGCAACGACAAGAGAAGCCCCTGGTTACAGATCTCATCCTTTCTCTTACATACATGACTGCCCCTTACGGTGACTCCCGACTCTGTCCTTTATTCCGGCTTACGTACCAACTCTAGTCTACCCAGGGAAGGAATAGATAGAGACAATTTGGTGGACCACTGCCGGACGCCCAGGACACATGGTCGGCCTCCCTATCGTGAATCATGGAACCTTCCATTCAGACGTGTGCTGTGATTTGCGCTTACCCTGTCGGCGACTGGGACAAGTGCTGTTTCACGACCGAGCACGTATCGCAAGATTTTTGGGAGATGGAGTGAAGGAAAGCAGGCAGGTCTCTCTAGATCTGTCTTCTTGGTGGAGTAATCTGCTCTCGGCCCCAAGTCTTGGCAATTCTGTGCCGTCTTCCTCTCCCTCCGTCTCTCGCCTAGGTTGTAGTCGCCGCCACTCACAGGAGGCACTACGTGTGTCTGGGTCCTCTACTTCTTCTGTCTCATCGCTCAGTGCACAAACCCGGCATTACACTCTTCCTTCTCTCCTGTCTTGCAAGACCGCTGCTACTACTACGAGAGATCTCATGCTGCTGGGCGGCAGGAGGAAGGTTCTAAAGAGTGTTGGTTCCTGATCACTTCCTCTTACCCTGTTCATTCGTTTTCACTTTCTGTCTCTGACTCTTGTTATGATCACTAATTCCCCTTCTAGCCCCATCATTCATCTTATCATATCCTTCCTCAGACTCCGTCGACATTCTTGACAGCCGAAGCTCATGGTCGGCTTGTTGTATCAGAGTCTTGATATATCCAATTAATAACTACACGTTGGAATTTCGGACTTGTCTACTTAGGCATTAATGTTGCCTACATACCTCTGTTAGAGTGTTCCTGCTTGTCACACTCGTGTTCACATTCTGCTGGCTTGGAATAGACCATCATGGCGGCGTCCGAGTCGATAGTCAAACCGACTCTCTTATTATCGAGGATAGTCTCGCGGGAGATAAGAGAATATAGCAACTGTACTCGAGGGGCAGATGGCTTCATCGACCCAAATAGTTGTTATGTCCCCTTTTGGTACACAAGAGTAAGTTGTGCCTCCTCGGCCACTCGGCCACTCACTCCTCCAGCATCCATTGCGACAAAGACAGACGATCAGTAACATTCTGCCAGTTCCTTTGCTAATCCTATCATCATTAAACATCAGACGGGCGTCATCGTCAAATGGTCTCTTTTCCTCGGCCTAAGTACCTTCTTCGGGCTCTACCTCATACTAGGCTATCTACATGCCAAAAGGCGGATAACGAAGGGTCAACCACCCATGGCGTATCACAGGGTAAGCATCCATTTTGTTATTCTCTTCTCTTCTCGTGTTTCCCACAGATCCTTCCATCGTTCTCCTTTCTCTACGCCCATCTTATACCCTAACCAGTCCATTCCATTCCGCGTCCCAAGACCACAGAGACTAACACACCCCAAAAAGTGGCTCGTCGCCCGCGACGACCCTCGCTACCCTGATCCCCAAACAACCTTCCGGCCTTACGGCAACCCTGCTGTTCTTACCAGACCCGGAAGCCAACAACAACAACAGCCCTACGGAAACTACGGAATGTACCCAGTTCCCCCACCAGTCTATGACCCCGACGCTCCTCGTCCCCCGATGTACCCGGGACCTCCACCGACCATGGCCATGGCTATGGCGCAGCCGCCGGATGGAGCGACGAAGGTGGATCCTATGCAACAGGCGCCAGTGCTACCGCCGGTGTCAACAACAGTGCCACCAACCTCTGGAACTGGCGGCGATGGCAACGAGCGATATGAAGCGCCGCCTGGACCACCACCGTCGATACAAGCACAGGCGCAGACACAGGCACCGGCGCCGATAAGGCAGCAGGGAACGGGTGGAACGAATCCTTTTCGTGATTGAGTGATTGGACAAACTTTTTTTTTTCTTGGGTAGGAAGGCTTCGTCGGTTTGGGGTCCGCTCGTAATTTTGGCATTCGAATCCGCGGGGATGATTAGATGGTTGGTTGGATTGGCAGGTATAGCATTGTCTACCTTTCATATGTTTAATCTGCATTGATTGTGCCAGAATGAAGGAACAACCTTAAGGACCGTGGCGATCACTTGAGCTCAGCCGAGATAGCCAAAGTACTGATAGATGGTATTGATGAAGCTCCAAGTCAACTTACAAATCCAGGCAATGTCTCCCAATTTCGAGGTGTCATCATGCGTGTCTGAACCTCGTGCCTTCTGAAAATAAAAGGCAAACGCCATAACGCCTCGCTGTTGTTTTGTTCCCCGTATATCCGTTTCATGGGGACCTTTTTACCATGCCCATCCCTTTGTGTGTACCAGATCCATTTTCAAACGCCAGACAAACCTGAATAAACTGCTCTTGCGCTGCCCTGCTTTGATCTGATCGCACGTGGAAAGACCAGACTTCTGTACAGTCTAGTCTAGTCAAGTTCCATAGCATCATCATCAATCTCATCACCAGCAGCAGCACCACCAGTATCAAACTGCGGCAGTGACCCGGGATGAATAATCTGCACCGTATCCGTCAGTGTGTTGTTGACCTGCTGCTGCCTTTCCTGCTGCTGAAGCTGTTGACTCTCCATCAGATGCTTCTCACGAATGCGGGCGCGCGCCTCCAAGATGGCTTTGCGAACGCTATCCTGCTCCTCGGGGACCGTAAGGGACGCTGGCACGCTGTATAGCACCAGTTGTTTGTTCAGGATATCCGAGTCCACAGACAGTGGCTGGGCACTGAGCACCTGGGCCGGGATGCGGTTCTGTCGCAGGTGACTCTCGATATCCGGAAGAAAAATCAGCTTGCCGCCGTCTTGTTCGGCCTCGCTCTCAGAGGAGAGCTCATCTTCGATGTTGTAGATGTACACTTTATGCTTGGTGTTGTCGACTTGCATGAATTCGGTGTCATCTTGACCTACGGCGGCGGCGGTAGGGTATTGGTTGGTCTGGGACGATAAAGATGATGGCGGCGATGTGGTGGAAGGTGTAGTAGTAGATGGAAATGAAGATGAGAAGGAGTTTTGCGCTTGTGGGTTCCCGACGGAGACGTATAACCTATGGCCGCCGTGTTCTGTTGTGGGTTGGGCCGTGTTAGTGACTGAGCGGTGGAACGGAAGACATGATGTCACTGATATGATAGGAGATAAGGGAAGAGAGGAGCGGTGGCGGTGGCGGAACATACCCAGATTCAACAGGCTCATACGCTTGGAGAGGCGCTCGTGTTCAGGCTGTGAATCGGCTTTGCGCTTCCGCGCACATGGTGCTGGTTGAGGTGCAACATATTGTTGCCGAATGAATTGGCTGGAGCTGATGTTGTTGGTGTTGTTGTCGTTGTTGTGATAGTTGAGTTGTTGCTGTTGTTGCTGTTGCTGATGCTGGTTCATCATACTGTATCCATATCCAGGCATCTCCATGGTGCTGGCGGTGGTGGGCGTGGTGGGCGTGGTGGGCGCAACCAGGTGTGGTAGTGGTCCAGATTGGAAATGGGTCAGCATCATTTTCTCCCCGCGGCCAATTTTCGCCTTCGAACCTCCTCTTTCTCCGTCTTTTAACCCTCCTCCGGACCGCAACTGACGTTTAAAACTTCCGTATCTCTCCCCCGCACGACCGGTAGCTCAGATACCTAGCTGCAGGGTATTGGATACCTTAGTGTACAGGCTCCGGGTGACCTGGGTGATTTGCTCCAATCACCTTGCGTTGAGCTTCCTGATTGAGAGTGGGTTGGCGAGAGATAGCAGCCGGTCCAGCCCGAGGTAAGCGGTAGGTTCTAGATTGTCAGATCTGTTGCCGCGATAAAGGTGGTGTTTAATTTAGCTACTAGCGCTGCGACTAGGCTCTTGGGTTTCGCTGGCCGACTTTTGGTGGGAGACAGACGAAACTCGGTAAAGAATGAAGAGTCTTGTGACAAACAGGTTGGGATTGTCGTTACGCTGGTTCTCTGCGTATGGGCCTGGAACCAGCGGGAGCAGGAGCTGCAGTGGCACGAGACTGCCCCCAGCCTTTAAGGGCTTGAGTCATTGCTCACGAACCTTCCACAAGTATCGCGGCAGGACTATTACTAGGCCGATCCCGCCCTCCTCGCTCGAGAATCTTCGAGCAGTCACCACGCCCTGCAAGTCCACGAAGCCGCTCACCACCTGCACCCCGACAACACCGACGGCCACCACGACCCGCACACGCACACGCACCACGCTCACTACCGCGAACCCCTCCACTTTCCCGGCCCTTGAGCGCGTTTCGACCGGATCCGCGTTTTCCTCCTCGCGGCTCTTTTCTTCTTCTTCGTCGTCGTCACTTGTTCAGTCTTCAACTCTGCCCGTCATGGCTTCTGATTCTCAGTGGACTGGTGTCCAGGTCCGCAAGACCTTTTTGGACTTTTTTGCAGAGCGGGGTCACAATGTCGGTATGCAAACATCCCTCCGCCACATGATTGCTGGCTACCCCTCATCCCCTCCCCTCCGCTGCCCTGTCCTGTCCGTCGCGGCGGGAGAAAAAAAAAAAGAAAAGAGAAACCTGAGAGGGCATTCCCACATGCTTCACCTGCATGCGCCCGCCGCAACAATGGGCCAAGACACGCCGCGATGCATTCATTGCCATCCCTATACACTATCATTCAACATGGTACCTTTATTTGCAATGCGCTGACCATTTTCGCCTCCTGTGCGCAGTCCCCTCGTCGTCGGTCGTCCCTCACAATGACCCCACATTGCTATTCACAAATGCGGGCATGAATCAGTTCAAGCCCATCTTCCTGGGCACCATTGGCAAGACGGAGGATATGGCCCAGCTGAAGCGTGCGGTTGACACACAAAAGGTGATATCTCGTCGTCTGCTGCGATATGGTTGTTGACAAGCCTTTACTGACCCTTTGGAACAGTGCATTCGCGCGGGTGGCAAACACAATGTAAGTCCCGGCTCCCTCCTCCAACGCTTGGCCTACCAAGAGCAATTGCTAATATAACCCTAAATAGGATCTCGACGATGTCGGCAAGGACAGCTACCACCACGTACGTACCGATGCGGTCTATATATAGCGAGCTCATGGCACTAACACATGTCGGCAGACTTTCTTTGAGATGTTGGGCAACTGGTCTTTTGGCGATTACTTCAAGAAGGAGGCCATTGCGTGGTCTTGGGAGCTTCTGACAAAGGTCTATGGGCTGGACCCTCAGAGACTTTATGTCACATACTTCGAGGGCAGCCCAGACCTTGGTCTCGAGCCGGATCTTGAGGCCAAGAACCTCTGGCTTGAGGTTGGTGTTCCCGAGGACCACATTATTCCCGGTAACATGAAGGACAACTTCTGGGAGATGGGTGACCAGGGCCCTTGCGGCCCTTGCAGCGAAATCCACTACGACAAGGTCGGAGGCGGCCGGAATGCCGCCCACCTCGTCAATATGGACGACCCCTTGGTGGTTGAAGTCTGGAACATTGTCTTCATCCAGTTCGACAGGCAGGCCGACAAGTCTCTCAAGTCTCTCCCTGCGAAGCACATCGATACCGGTATGGGCTTCGAGAGACTGGTATCTGCCCTCCAGGACAAAACCTCCAACTACGCCACCGATATCTTCACTCCTCTTTTCACCAAGATCCAGGAAGTTACCGGTGCCAGGGAATACACCGACAAGTATGGCAAGGATGACGTCGATGGTATCGATACCGCTTACCGTGTTATTGCCGACCATATCCGTCTTCTTTCTTTCGCCATTGCCGACGGCGCTGCTCCCAACAACGTCGGACGCGGCTATGTCGTTCGCCGTGTCCTCCGCAGAGGTGTCCGCTATGCCAGAAAGTACTTCAACGCTGAGATTGGTACCTTCTTCTCCAAGATCCTCCCCGCCTTGGTGGAGCAGATGGGCGAGCAGTTCCCTGAGCTCGTGAAGAAGCAGACCGACATCAAGGAGATCCTTGACGAGGAGGAGGTTGCTTTCGCTGTCACCCTTGACCGAGGTGAGAAGCAGTTCGAGAAGTACGCTGCTCTTGCCATCAAGAGCGGTGAGAAGAAGCTTTCCGGTGCCGATGTCTGGAGACTTTACGACACATTCGGTTTCCCCGAGGATCTTACCAAGCTTATGGCTGAGGAGCGTGGCCTTACCATTGATGAGGCTGAGGTCAACGAGGCCCGCGAGAAGGCCAGAGAGGCTTCCAAGGCCGTCAAGGAGGCTGTCCAGGAATTCGCCAAGCTCAACGTTCACCAGATCGCTGAGCTCGAGACTGCTCTTAACATTCCCCGCCCCAACTCAGATGCCAAGTTCCTTAAGGGTGATACCAAGGGCAAGGTCCAGCTGATCTTCAACGGCAAGGAGTTCCTTAAGTCCAGCAAAGATCTTCCTGCCAAGACCCCACTTGGTCTCCTTCTCGACAACACCAACTTCTACGCCGAGTCCGGTGGTCAGGTCGCCGATACCGGCCGCATCATTATTGATGGCGTTGCCGAGTTCAAGGTCCTTGACGTTCAGGAGTATGGTGGTTACATTGTCCACAACGGTTTCCTTGAGTACGGTGAGCTTACCGAGGGTGATGAGGTCGTTTGTGAATACGACGAGCTTCGCCGTCAGCCTATCCGCAACAACCACACTGGTACTCACATCCTGAACCACTCTCTGCGTGAGGTTCTTGGTGACGAGATCAACCAGAAGGGCTCGCTGGTCGACCAGGACAAGCTCCGTTTCGATTTCAGCCACAAGGCTGCTATTTCTCTGGAGGACATCAAGAAGATTGAGGATCTGTCCAACCACTACATTCGTCAGAACCTCAAGGCCTACTCCAAGGATGTCGATCTCGACCTTGCTCGCGAGATCGAGGGTGTCCGTGCCGTCTTCGGCGAGACCTACCCCAACCCCGTTCGCGTCGTCTCTATCGGCATGGAGGTTGACGAGCTGCTCAAGAACCCAAAGAACCCCGAGTGGCGCAAGATCAGCGTCGAGTTCTGCGGCGGTACTCACGTCGAGAACACCGGTCTGATCAAGGACCTGATCATCGTCGAGGAGAGCGGTATTGCCAAGGGCATCCGCCGCATCGTCGCCTACACCGGTGAGGGTGCCCACCAGGCCCAGCGCGAGGCCCAGGTCTTCAACGAGAAGCTCAATCACATCAACGCCCTCGCCTACGGCCCACAGAAGGCTGCCGAGATCAAGGCCGCCGCCGTCGAGCTTGACGGTCTCACCATCTCCGTCCTTACCAAGGAGGAGCTCCGCACCCGCTTTACCAAGATTCAGAAAGAGGTCGTCGACGAGCAGAAGAAGCGCCAGAAGGCTGAGAGCAAGACTGCCCTCGACACCGTCGCCAGCCACTTCCAGAAGGACGAAAACAAGGAGTCCAAGGTGTTCGTTGGCCACCTTCCCATCTCCGCTAACGCCAAGGCCATCTCGGACGTTATCACCTACTACAAGACTAAGGACAAGGAGAGGTCCGTCTACGTCTTTGCTGGTAGCAAGGACGACCAAGTTATGCACGGTGTTTATGTCGGCACTGTAAGTTCTCACTGATCATCCCTCACTATATAAGATTAATCGATCCTACACGATGCTAACCATCTCAACTCTACAGGCCCTCTCTTCCAAGGGTGTTACCGCCGAGCAGTGGACATCGGCCGTCAGCGCCGTCATCGGCGGCAAGACCGGTGGCAAGGAGCCCAGTCGCCAAGGTGCCGGTGCCGAGCCCGAGAAGCTCGAGGAGGCCGTCAAGAAGGCCGAGGAGTGGCTGTCTGAGAAGCTCAAGGATCTTAGCATCTGAGAAAAAGAAAATAAAGAGCTATGTGTTGGAGTAGAATCAAGTGATATTGGCTTGTGTCGTCTCCCTGTTTCGTTGATATCCAGAAAAGAGTTCGTTATCTCACTTGGCTCTATATATGAAAACCAAGTTGTGTATTTCTTAGCGGTCTAGAATGGGTGATGGAGCAAGCTATTTCATGCAACGAAAAAAAATAAAGAAATGAAAATGAAAGAAACTTAAGAAAATGAAAAGAACGTAGAAAACGTCAGTTGCAAGTGCAGGTCATCTTCCACTTCATGACAGGGACTTGCGGGATATCACACACACAGCACGTTAACAGGTGTCGTATTCTTATTTGGGCAAGTAGGGAGCTACCTATATAAGCGGGATAAGAACATGGGCAAAAGAATGCAAGTCTCCAACTTTACAGCTCTCAATTGATATAAATAGTACACAATCAATGTACAAGGGCCTGCTTTCCCACTTTCTTCATACATAGATGATATGTCTTCTAAACCCGATCCATCTAGTTTTATACAGTATACATAACACTGGCATTTTTGTACCATTTAAGCAGCGGGTTCTCGCCGCTTTGCGTCTCCGTCTCTTCCAGGTAGGCCCAGCTGCGCATGAACTCCTCGTGAGACATGACCCGGGACAGCTTGCCGGTGATGGCCTGGTAGACGAGTTCAGACACGCGGAAGTCTGTGGGGAACATAATATCGAAATAGCCTTGATGCACCTTTAGTGGACGAGACAGTGCTCTGGTTAGTATGGCACGAGAGGATAAACTGAAGACCATGAAACTCACCAAGGGTGTAGTAACTGGCACAGGCCGCCGTTGATACCTCGTCTGAACAATCGGCGCATTCACCCCCGGCACGGCATCAGGCAGCGAATGGAAGTCACTCGTCAACAGCCGATGCGCAGGAAAGTACTTGCTCAGCACGTCGAAGAATTGCATCAGCCGCGTCGGGATATATTCGGGCTCGCTCATTGTGCTGCGCAGCGGCCTGATGGAAGAAACCCATTTGCCCAGCTTCGTGGTCGGGTACGGCACCTTATACCGCCCGCCAGTGGCCGCATCCCGCACCCGGAAGTAACGCGCGGCCACCGGATCCAGCACGGGGCTGTAGAACTCGAAGAAGTCGTTGGATTCGCTGATCAGCACGACGGCCTGCATGGGCGTCTCAGTCGCCAGGTCGTAGCGGATGGCGTCGTGGGCAAAGTTGTCGAAGACCTCGAACGCCAGGAAAAAGCATGGGGACGGGACCGGTTGCGTCCAGTCGAAGATGGACTGGTTGATGATTTCCACCTTGTTGAGGTGGCCGCGGCCGGCGGCCGACCGCATCAGCGTCGAGTTCTGGACTTTGGCCAGCGAGTCGCTGATCTCAATGACCTTGTACTGCGTGCGCGCGTACACGTCCGGGTCCATGTCGCGGATGTAGTCGAGGATGTTGAGCATGAGCGTGCCGCGGCCGGCGCCCATCTCGTAGATGATCAGGTCGTGGTACGGGTACGTCGTCAGTTTGTAGTTGGCCACAAGGTAGCGGGCAATGGCCTCGCCGTAGTAAGGGCGGAAGAGCTCCGTCGGCGTGTACCAGAGCTGTCGCGTGTCGGAGGGAGCGACCTCGTCGAGCTTGTCCTCGAAATCGACATAGCGCTGGGAAAGGACGTTCTGGAATTCGGTCTCGTCGCGGAGGTTGGGGAAGTCGAAGGGCTCGCCGGGTGTGAAGATGGTGACTTGCTTGGAGAAGTAGCCGTAGTTGGGATTGTAGAGGCTGTCTGCAGCATTATGCGAAAGGAAAACAGAATGTCAATGTCTCGTGCTTCTCTTTTTTCTTTTCTTTCCTCTCTTTTCTTTTTCATTCTTGGGCTTTGTGCTGTCGCAGCTAGGTAGGTGGATATCTCAACCCCTCGGGTAATGCGCCATGTTTTTGTCTTGGACCGGCAACCAACCTTCGATAAAGTCCCTTAGGAGCATCTTGACCCGACGTGGTCTCTGTTTCCTGCCCCAGAGCTCGGCCGCTGTCACCATTGGCGCTCTCTTGTACTCCTCTGTCATGTCCTGATTCAGGATCTTTGTTCGCTGCTGCCATTGGCTTTCATCCCCCACGGGAGAGCTCGCGCCACGACGCTGGCTCGAGTATGGTCGTCGCTGCTGTCGTCTGTGGTATTGCTGTACTCGATGTCCATTATGGGCTGTCGCGGTCGCAAGATGGCGGAGATGCTTCTGTGATTGACATGCCGGATGATGGCGAAAAAGCTGTCTGAACAGCTGGTTGACGAGTTGCGAGTCCATACTGACTGGGTGAGTCCAGATTGTTGGTGGGCGAGAGAATGAAGCCCGGGCAGTATCCCGGAGGTTGCTGACGGTCTGTTCGTTTCGCCACCTGCTCCAACTGAACTCCCCGCGCCAGTGAGAAGGAAGGTTGAGGTACCGTATACCTGGTCGGTAAATGTGGTGGAGTGGAATCGTCAAGGGGACACGGGGCGACAGGTGGAGGTTGATGGGGGAGGGGGAATGGATCCTGGAGCTTTTGCGGGGTGGCCCGAGCTCACTTCCTCATTCGGTTCTAGAACTAGCTGACAGTGGCCGCTCAGGACAACGGTGGTGGCGGCCCAGGCCAGGGCACACGACATTGGAGGATGGCTCGGCTCTCGCTGTCCGTTGCCCCCAACGGCGCTTACCATTCAGTGACCCGCAGCAACGGGGAAGTGCCGATTCACGACACTATCTGTGACAGGCCTCATGGCTTCCGATCTGACCGGCTTCAGCGGAGGCGAGGCCGGTCACCGGAGCCAAAGGTTCTTCCCTGCCTGCCGTGGGAGACGAGCGACTGAATCGATAACACCATGCTCGAAGTTCCATCGTTGCATGACATCAACAGCAACTTCACAGCAAAAACCTCACAACTTTTGAGGACAACCCGACCACATCAGACAAGACACCCTCTCACTTCATTTTCCGACATTTTCTGTTCTCGTGAATTCCGGCTTCTGTGCCTTTACATCTCAAAGAACTCAACAACCGAATTCTTCTTCCGGGCAACAGCGCCAACGGCGCAAATTTAACTACATCACCACCCACACCAGACGGCATTGACGAGACACCACCTACTATGAGATAAATCTAGATTCCCTTCACACCGAACAACCGCCAAGACATGTCAATAAGCGACCATCCCCGTGTCTACGGCACGGTAGCTCTCACAGCCGCCTTCGCCGCGGGTATCCTCGTCACCCTTGGCTTCAAGGATTGCTACCCTGAACTCGAGAATCGGTACCAACGGCGGAGGAACCGCAACCTAAGCCGATCCAATGGCGATTATGGCGTCGTAGTACCCACGGCCAACCGGGTACACCGTGAGAGTCTCATCTTCGGTCCGGTGCGACTAGAAGACCACGAGGAAGTAACAAGCAACATCAACAGCAGTTTCGACTGGGTCGAGGGCATCGAGGGCTGCATCGGCAACACCCCCTTAGTCATGATCCGCAGCCTGTCCGAGGCAACAGGCTGTATCATCCTCGCCAAAGCCGAGCTTCTCAATGGCGCCGGCGGCAGCCCCAAAGACCGAGTGGCACTCAACATGATCCAGGACGCCGAGGAACGCGGGCTGCTTGTGCCCGGGCGCGGCGATACCATTTACGAAGGGACTGTGGGCAGTACGGGCATCTCGCTGGCGACGCTGGCGCGCGCAAAGGGGTACAAGTGCCACATTTGCATGCCGAACGACATGGCGATCGAGAAGTCGCAGCTGCTGCACCACCTGGGCGCGACGGTGGAGCGGGTCAACCCGGCGCCCATCACGTCTCCTGATCACTTTGTCAACCTAGCACGCAGGCGGGCGCGCGAGCACGAGGCGATACACGCGGACGGCAGCGTCGGGTTTTTTGCTGACCAGTTCGAGAGCACGGCCAACTACCAAGCACATGTCAAGACCACGGGACCGGAAATCTACCGCCAGACGGGCGGGCAGCTGGACGCCTTTGTGGCTGGTGCCGGCACGGGCGGCACTATCGCCGGCGTGGCCAAGTACCTGAAGGAGGAAAAGAACCTATGGGAGACGCGCGTGGTGTTGGCGGATCCGCAGGGCAGCGGGCTGTTCAACAAGATCCGCCACGGCGTCATGTACTCGTCGACGGAGCGGGAAGGTACACGCCGGCGTCAGCAGGTGGACACGATGGTGGAGGGTATCGGCATCAACCGCATCACGGAGAACTTTGAGTCCGGGCGGGTGCTGATTGACGATGCCGTGCGAGTGACAGATGAGCAGGCCTGCCGGATGGCTCGGTGGTTGGTGGAGCACGACGGCATTTTTTGCGGCAGCAGCACGGCTGTCAACTGCGTGGCGGCGGTGGTGACAGCCATGAAACTACCCAGAGGCAGTCGGGTGGTGACGTTATTGTGCGACTCGGGCAATAGACATCTCAGCAAGTTCTGGAAGCATATTGGCGATATGGGGCTGGAAAACGATACCCAGGCGCAAGCGGAGGATCTTTTTGCGGAGTTGGGGCTAGAGGAATTGAAGAGGTAGGAATTGAGACGGACTGAACAACGTAAATATTGTGCCTGCTGAGTCAGGCTCGCTGTCCGCTGCTGTCATCAAACATGTGACATGTTCTAATCGTATCTCATCCAAGAGTCCAACAGGTCCACATAGAAAGGTTTGTTGAGCCATATCGGCTATATGGCCTCTTAATGGTTATATTACTGCTAATGCGTGGTGTGAGGTCTAAGTAGGTCGTTGCCCGTCTCAATATCTACCTCTTTCCAAGTCATGAAGTAGCTAGTGATTCATCGCTCACCTCTTCGCTGGGGTATAAAAAATAATAAGAAAAGTTAGATGATCCATACTCCGATGTTTGAAGAAGTTCCCGAAGGTACAGAGTCTTCCGTCTTCGAGTAACTTTGTTTTCCATTTCCGCTCCCTCCCCCCCTTCCTCCTCTTCTCTCACTGTGCTCTCTAGGTGGAGGGATATTCTTGAGACACCTCAATCTCATATTGCTGCCAAATGAGCTTCCAAACGTGAATGTGATCCAGTCATGAATTATCAGCCAACGAAGCGTGCAACAGGCGGATTTCCCCTTCAAAGTAACATATCGAGCCAGAAAAAAAGACGCGCACTTCGCGGCCCAAGCCATGCCAAAAGGAATGTAATGAAGGAGCTTGTTGTGCCCCGCCATTTAAGAGAACTAAACATGCAACTGTTAGCGATCAAATTGACTTCCGTCAAAGAAAGCGTGTGTATCAACCATACCTTCCAGCGGTTTCCGCAAACTGTGCACTCGCAGAAGGTCGTCATAGGCTCATCAGCCGACCGTGTTTGCGCCTGGCTGTACGACACCTTCCTCTGTCCGCACTTTCCGCACTTCAGAGCATCACTGATCGACTTCTCCGCCATGGGTACCTGGGCCTTCTTCATGTTCTCCTTCTCCAGCTCTTCATCCCTAGCACGCTGTTCCTCCGAGGCCAACTCCTTGTCCGACAAGACGACAAGGCGTTCGACCGGCAGCTCGCCCGACATGACTCGTCGTCCCAACGCAGCGTTGTCCTTGCGCTTCAGGCTGGTAAAGAGGGTGCGACCCTTACTCCGGTACTCCTGGTTCTCGCCCTTGCAAGCTTTGAAGAGGGCATTCTCGACTTCGACGGCACGCTTGACGACTTCCTCAATCGACTCAGTTCTTCGGTAAGCGAGGCCGTTGTAGAGCACACCGATGGTGTTGTTGCGCGTCTGGCTCGAGGTTCGGTTGATGTCGACCTTGTCTGTCTTGAAATGGCGCTTCTCGACGTCACCAGTGTAGGGCTTGTTGTACGCGGATGATGCGGGCGCCGGGGATGCATTGGGTGCTGGGGAGCTGGCACCGGAGGCCGCGGCGGCCTGGCTCTTCTTCTTCGCCTCCTTCGCAGCTTCGACGAGCTTCCTCCACTTGTTGACGATCTCGCTGGCAATACGGGCGATGTCCTTGTTGGGATTGGCTCGCAGCTTTCCCACGGTCACGCCTGCTTTTGTCGACTAGGACGGGCAAAGTTGTCAGAACTTATACCGCTCACATAGATCGCTCTGCGCTGATGGGAGGGCAGAGCAAGACTCACGCGAAGCTGTTCCTCGGTCGGCTTTGCATCTCTTTTCAATTCCTCCAAAAGTTTGATGACCGTCGCAGGAGGTTCGCTGGTGACAGCCTTGGAGAGCGCCTTGATGCGCGCGGCGAGTTCTCGGTCATCCATGGTGTGAGTGGGAGATGACGTTAGGCTGGCCGTGTGTGACTATGCGCAAGCGATAGCGTTCGCGTCGGGTAATCGGCGGCTTCGATTGGGTACGCGGAAATCTCCCTCTACTACGAGGTCAGATAGATGTCGAGCCAAGGCTTAGCAAGGACGAGTGAGCTTGTCCTGGACGATGTTGCGGATGAAGATGGTCGAGCGGGAAAAGCAATGACGAGCAGGAAGAAGAGTCGCAAAGTGAGCAGCGATCGTTGGAGAAATGTTAGTGGAGCTTGAAAGAAAGAGCCCCACTCTGGCCGGTCTTCAGGTTCCACACCGAACAAAGTGAATGGACTAACAAAAGGGCTGACAGGCCGAGACCGTCAAATAGCAATCGCTCAACGGACGAAACAGGCAGTCCGAATCTAACCGTGCACCTGTGGTAACCGTGGTAACAAAAGACTTCCTTTCAATTCCACGAGAGAGAGATCTCTTGCCAAATATTCAGATACTGACGTTTTGGATACGGCAACAGTTTGTCTTTGCCATTGATGGCTGCTGTTTGAATCCGAAAAAGGCAGCTGGAATGAGAGCAAGTAGCAAACAGAGGAGAGGTCTTTGGTCCCTAGATATGCAAATATATGGCAAAGCGATGCTGCTTATCGCTATGCAACATTATGTATTTACAAGCTCCAACTTGTCACAGGCTTAGGACTTGAAAGCGCGTTTAGTAACGCAGTAGACTCCTATCGTTATTCTGCATATATCTCAGACTCCGAAGCTTTATCACCTCGCGGCCGGCTGTTCGGGCTCCGGATCCGGTGCAACCCTCAACATATTGCCTGTCATTGTTGATGTAGTATCTATCAGACATTACAGTACTCAAGGTATGCACTTCAAGGAGCTCGGCTGCATTTGTTCACTGTTCCCCTGATCGCACCACTTGCACATCGACTTGTCAATTCTTGCCCCAACAACAGGAAACACCCTTCACAACAACAGTTACTATTGACTTCAGTCGTCCCTCACTAACCGTCACAGAATACGCTCACTCAGGTCGCAGGGTGACATAAATCCCTCCAGACAAATTCTTGAGCTGACCTTCAGAATATTGCTTGGAATATTTGGCAATCATGCTGACCTACCCCCTACTTCTAGACCATATGGTGCTCCTCTTGAGCCTATTTACTCCTCCGAAATTCTGCAAATGAATCGCCCTAAGAATCCCTTACGCCTGGTCCCGGATTTTTTATACACCTCCCTTTAAATTCATGCGCTCGTACCTGGCCTCTGGTCGGAAAGTTCAGTGCTGCATGTGCCTGACTCCTCGTTGGTCTTTATGGGTTTCTTCACCGATCTGAATTCGATGAAGCACGCAATAAGAGTTGCGAGTATTCCTAGCGGAATGGGGATGATGAGCGCCGCCTGAATCGCCTTATTGTAAACCCGAATCATGGCGGGCAGTTGCTCCGCCGATATCAAGTCGCGGAACGCCGTCGCACCCGCCTCGATCACCTGCTTGATGTCGACTCCCGGGAGCAAGTTGGCGTCGGCTGCCTTGAGCAGCTGATGCTGAAATACACTGTTTCCTACCGACACGAAGATAGCGCCTCCAAGCGACTGAGCAGCGGATACGGCCGCAGTTCCCAACGCCACGTCCTCTTCGCTAAGTACCGTCTGCACGGCTGTGAAGCCTTGTTGAATCGACAGGCCAAAGCCAGCGCTCGTTAAAACTTCATAGCCTACCCATTGGGCTGTTCCTGTGCCGGGCTTCAACAGGGTCAGCAATCCGAGGCCAACAGTGCCAATAGCAGAGCCGATTACTGCTGGAGGGGTTGCATAACCAGTTTTGGACACGATGCCTCCTGCAAGCAGTGAAAACGCCGACTGGGTTACAAAGAACGGGACCATGTGCACGCCTGAGCGCATGGCAGTGTCATTTTTGACGGCCTGGAACCAGATCGGGAGGAAGAAGGTCATGTTGATCAGGATCGCGTATATCATGAAGGCCGTGCCGCATGATGCCGCCACCGTACGCTGCTTGATGATGCGAGGGGGGATCAATGCCGCATCCCCTTTAGCCCATTGCCAAACCATGAATATAATGGCGGTAATACCACAACCGGCTAAAAGCCAAATTATGAGTGGGTGGTTCCATGAAAAGCCTCGAGTCGTATGTTCAAGCGCCAGGAAGAGCATGATGAAGGCGCCCAGAATGAGGATATTGCCCACGATGTCAAGGTCCTTAAATCTGTCAAGGAATGTTCCGGCGTTGCGATTGCTTTTTTGGGGTTTGAAGAACAGAATCAAGCAGATGATGGTTACACCTCCAAGCGGCAAGTTGATATAAAAGCACCATCTCCATGTCTTTGAATAAGATTAGAATATCTGTTATGCAGGAGTGTAAGGCAGACTTACCACAAGGTCCGTAAAGACACCACCTAGGAGAGGGCCGACCGAGGCCCCGACACCGAACCTAGATGTGGTCAACATATGAGGCCTTATTCAGAAACAAGGGCAGTCAGGGCTGCGACACTTACATCAAGCCAACCACGGACGTGAAGACGGGACGCTTCTGCAGCGGAACAGTCATTGTCACGATGATAAAGCTGCCGATTAGAATACCAGCACTGCCGAAACCCGCAATAGCCCGCCCAACAATCAGGGTCGTCGAGTTTGGTGCCAGTCCGCAGAGGAGGGAGCCAAGTTCGAATAAAATCATGGCAGTGAGATATGACCACTTGACCGAATACAGCATAAAAATGCGTCCAAAGACTGGCTGGAAAGCACACGATGTGAGCATGTATGCCGAGCCATACCAACCTATGTCTGATGTTGAATGAAATCGCTTCGTGATGTAGGGCGTGGCCTGTTCGAACGGTGTAAGTTCCGGGTCGTTCACTTCACTCATCAGTTCCGGGTCACCTACCGTAGATATAATAGTACGGTCAATCGATAAAAGTAGCATACCGAGCATAAGGCCCGCCATGAGTAAGACAAGATGCAAGCCTGTGACATAGTCTATGGTTGGCTCCATCTCGCCGTTTACGGGCGGGTTCTCATCGAGTGTCATGGGCTCAAATGTGCGCCGCGTGCTTCCCGCTGCTTGACGTTGCACATCCTCGGAGCCATGCTGGCTTGCAGAAGGTCTGGCCTTGATGATTTCCGTCATCGGATACCGTTGCTCTCCAACCGGCGTTACTTGGGGTCTGAGGCTGGAGTTCCGACGGCCAAGTGACGATGTCGAAGAATCCAGGCGCAGAAATTGGTCCCTGGATGATCCACCCAGGGGGTAGGGGTTTTCGTCGTCGCAAGTTGGTGTCATGGGGTCAAAGAACATTGACCGTGATGGTCGTTGAGAGTGGTGCTTCTGTGCGGTTCCTCCACGATTCTGGCTCTTTTGCCCGGTTAATAGCATGGTCCCCAAGGCTGGGATGCTAGCTTCGCCGTCAAAGGTGAATGATGTTGAAAGAGAAAGAGGGTAGAATGTGAGTTTGGAGGGGGAGGCTTTATTTTCTAACGCCTCCAAGGAATCATCATGGGTTTTCGGTCCATCCATGGCGGTTGGCGAGTTCGAGTTGATTCACGTAGGGATCGGATGATGGGACCGTGAATAGGATTGATAATAGGAAAGACAGAAATGGAAATCATGAAGTAGGTAGCTTGAAACGCTTCTTCTGTCCCTGGGGGCTGTTAACGATAGATTCTGCGTTAAGGTTCCTTGTTTCGCTTGAGGTCGGATGACAAGATTTTACCCGACGCAGCTTCCTCGAATGAGTTTCTTTTGCTCAAAACTCACTCATGCCTCACAAATAAATGTAGGTCGTACTTTCCTAAATTTGATACCGAGGGGACCTTGATGGATAACCCATTGCGTATTAGACGGTTCCCGTGAATATGGTGTGATCCGATAATTCAACTCGTAAGTGGAAGGCGCGCATTGAAGGGCTGTGATGAAGTGGGCAATCGGAACACTGGTCCTCGATCTACTGGATGCTATCACCATCACCTCACTCTAATGATTTGGAATTGTCACTCAGTGAGACTGAGTCACTCATTCCGACAAGCTTTTTCCGTATCACGCGCACAGCTACTAGATGGACGTCGAAGCACGCCAGCATTCGAGGCCTGAGCTGGATGTAATTCGAGCCAACAATGTTCAGTTCTAAACTCCATCCACGCCAGCTCGTTGCTCACCGTGATGTCGGGATGGCCTGTGACACACTCAGGTAATAGGTCGAGAGGGACAAGTATGCCGGTTATCGTGTCGACTTATTTACCAAGTGCCTGCCATGATTCGACACTGTTTCCCTTCTCATGGTGTAACTTGCGGTTGGTTACCCTTTACCCGTGTCGAAGGGGTCTCAAGCACACAGACATCTTTCACTTTTCCATCCGCGACTTGGTGGGACAAAGGGCTACTTAGTGGACAGTTACTCAGGAGAGACACGTCTGGGGAGGTGTATTCTTCCATTGAGGCTCTGCCAGTTGCCTTTTGGATTCGATATGGTAAGGAGTAACCAGGCAACGCAGTAAGATGGAGAGGCTCTCAGCACTGCATGTTGCATGCACCTAGCATGGAGCATCTACATGGCCATTTGTGATGTTCTTGGGTTTTTCTTCAGATGACTTCCCTCAGACCCCCATAGAATAGGTAGGTCAAGAGCATTTTGGGCGTATGTAACGAACGAACACTGACTCGACAATGCCGCGTAAGTTGCCAGTGGGCTTCATCGGATATTCGATGTCATATGTTAATATTACGTATTTACAGGTTTGTGTCTTGGCTCGAGGTCCTTTTTTGCCTTCCCCCATCTCATATCCGATAGAGTCTATGTCCACTCATACCTCAATCATTACATATCGCATTATCCAACGTTAGCGGTTTCATACCATATTTAGGGCATGATCCTGTCTTTCGGCGTGATTCGTGCCGCCTCTCATTACTCGTCGCCAATCATATCCGTTAATAGGCAGCGCTATCCAAGATTCCCCACAGCGAGGCGTACAGCTGCCTTTGAGGGACTGCCTCATCATAGGAGGCTAGCTGTTCAGATAGGGATGAGCCCGCTCGAGGATCATCCATCGCCGCGGAATCTATCCAAGGTGTATGGTGAATACCTCTCAGACTTCCTCATGACAGCGAAACTGGGATCTGCCACACCAAGTGCCTATCAACAATAGTTGCACCGTCCCGAGGAATCAGGGCCAAAGGTCAGCGGAATGACCAACGGCCTTTTCCTCATCTGAAAGAAAATCAGCCAACCCTTTACCGGTTCCAACGGTCCTCCATGTCAGGGGTGTCCCTATAATCTCGGTCATCCACCTCAAACTCGTCACGCCCCATGAGTCTGATACCTTCATCCTTGTTCTTCTTTCCGAAAAGACCCTTCTTCTTGCTCTTACCAAGGAGGTTGTAACCCTTTCCACGGCCCATGACGCTACCAACGCCAATGCGTCTTAGCTTCCTGTTCATCAGGCAGGTACCGCATGACACGAGTAGGACGAAACCGACAATGGCGGGAATGCCAATGTACAGAGCTGCACCATCAGGAAGCTCGTTCTTGTGCTCGTGAAAGCGGCGGGTACGGACAATGGTAACAGTGGGACCACGGACCCAGTGGACTCGGTGGTCGTTGTGGTTCTTGGCGCCGAAACCAATGGTGATGTTGAGCGCATGCTGCTTCTTGAACTGCTTAGGAGAGAAGAGGTTCTTCTTCACATTCCACTCGTAGTAGCCCCAGCCGGAGGACATGTAGTCGGTAGCAAAGGCTTGGTCAGTGCCCTTCTGGTCGTAGAAGGCGACGATCTTGATGGAGGTGTTGTGCCCGAAATATTCGGGGTCCCAGGTAACTTTGAGGCAGAGATTGTCAGCTTTGTTCTGGTAATTCGGGAGGTTAAGGACAAGGAAGGAAATCACGTACTGTGCTGGTCGGTGTTAATAGAGATGTTTTGCCCATGAGAAGGCTCGCAGAAAGGCGCATATGGACCATCTTTGTTATGACACTGCTCGAAGGCGCCGCTCCCGGTCTTCTCGAATGGTGGTAACTCATCGTCGATGATGATCTCGTCGTCGGATGTGGGGACTGGGGCAGCAGAGATCACGGTCGGTGTACCGTCGATGGTAGTGAGCACGGGGGTAACGGTGATAGGCCTGCCTCTATCGTTGACAGTGGTCCAAACTGCTGTGAGGGCGGTGATATCTGGCGCAACGGCAGTGGCGGTAGAGGAACCGGTGATGGAAGCCTCGGTACTCTCAAAAACGCCCGCCGGCATGGCCGAACTCGTGCCCAAGAGCATGAGCCATGTGGCGGCGGAGAGAGCGGGAATGGTCGCAAGCATTGTGCGAAAACGTGGGCCGTGGTCCGTATCAAGTCGTCGTTTTCCGCGATTGGATGTATGTGTGGGTGGGGGACCAGTCGACGATGGGATGGAAGAGAGATGGGAGAAAAGAAAGAGAACCCGGGTCAGAGAGGATGAACTGCGCCAATTGATCCGATCCGAGCGAGTCGGTGGAGCGCGATGTAGGAGCAGAGCTAAGAGCGGACACGCCAACGGGTGGATGACAAGGAACTGTTTCGGCTTCCGGGGAAGAAGGAGTGATGGGGAGAATTCAGCCGGGCGGACAGTCAGCGGCCGGTTGTCTTTCCAATCATTGTAGACCTAAGCAGCGGAAAGCGGCAAGACTTGTCGGAGATCACGGAGGTGATCTCAACTTTCTTGCGGACGAGGTCAAGAGGGTCCCGTCCCGTCCTTCTCGGGCCCTTCGTTCCCCAGGCGACGCGTGACGGGCAGCGTCTTGGCAGGCGCTGTCCACCACTTTTAGCGCGAATTTGCGAAGCTCCAGTGGCATTGTTGAACCTGCATATGCCGGGAGCCCGGGACAGCATCAGGTACTTGCCAGGCCGGCAACCCGGACCAAGCGGACGCAAACCCCTGCATAAACACATCTAACGGATCAATGCCAAGAATTCATCGACTTTTCCATCGACAGGGGGTCGCGAAGACAATCAAGGGGTACAAACGAACAGGGGTAAAGTGTAAACACGACGAAAAGCCCCGAGGCTTTTCATGCCTACAACACCATCATTACACATTTTCTGGTACAAAATGCCTTCGTTCGATTATCAAAAACAATTCAAACTGTCACATCCTTCCAAGCTTCCCAAATCACTGCCTTCAAGAAACAGTGTTCTTGGCAACGATGCCCCGCGCAAACTCTCCAAAGGTAATGTGCTGCTCCATATCAACCTCATCGCCCAAGTTGGGCTGAGTGAACACCGCAAGCGTGTTGCGCGCAATCCTCCCGGCGCTCATCTCAGCCCGCGCACCCCGTACAAAGTGCGGCACCGCTTTGAACTTGCCGCCCGTGATGCGCTCCAAAGCCTCACCCGTCTGAAAGGCGATGCAATCGCGGGGAATCTTGACCTGTACCGTCTGGCCCGTGCGGGACTTGATGTAGAGGCCGGCCTTCGGGTCTGGAGATGTAGGAAGCTCACCCAGAGGGGGTAGCGAGCCATTTACCGATGGGTTGACAATCGGGGGCGTGGCCGCCTCGTCGACGAACATGGCGGAGGTCAGGCCGGTAAGACACCCGTGGTCAAGATGGGTGGCGCACCAGTCGTCCTCATCGCCCTCCTCCTCCTTGTTGCTCTCCTTGCTGGCATCCGTCGCGGTGGCCTCCTCGGGGAAGTAGTGCAGGAGACGGGCCTTGGTGGTAGTCGAGGTCTTCACGACACCCTCTAGATAGCCAGCCGGATAGCCAGCAATCTGCTTCTCGGCAAATCGGTCGCAGGCACGCGCAACAAGGACGGCAACGTCGATAATCAAGCGACAGAGATCCTCAAAGGTAGGCTTGAATCCAGGCAGGGTGCTCTCCTGGGGCCACAGGTTGGGCGACAGATATTCGGGGAAGTTATCGGGGTTGAACTCCTCCGTTGGCTTTGCGCAAGACAACGAAGGGTCAACATAAAAGGCGCAGTTGGCATAGTAGGAACCCTTCAGGTTGTCGACCTGGCCATTTTTCAAAGTCTCCTTGCCGAGCGACCAGCCAGTCAGATACTTGGCCTTTTCGTTCTCGAGCCGGTCAAGTTCGGACTTGGGAAGGTTTCCAAGGTACGAGGAGTAGGATAGCAATCGGTGGCGCAGCTCAGCGAATTCCGCGGGGACGTCCTTAACGACCAGGATGCCCAGTGAATCGGGACCAAACGCCTCCTCGAGTGCCTCCAGGGAGACCGTTCCTGTCAAGATGCCATGTCAGTAGAGTTATTTTACATTTGTCAACGCTGATCTGTAGTCAGAGCGGCCGGCTTAAAATCGGTAACTCGCTCGAGTGTGACGGGTAATCTACCGTTCTTCAAATCATTCAAAGATACCGTAACCGCGTGTGCAATGGCCGCCATTTTTATAAGTGGTCGAAAGACAAACTGTTGAACAAACCGTTCAGATACTAAAGCGATCAAGGAAAGCCGTCGCCGCAAAAGAGGACCAAAGGTCTGACTTGTATTACCTCGTAAAATTTTCTGTTTCCAAACAACTTACGTATCGTCTGGATCTTATAAGATACTCAAGGAACCAACCAAGTCGATGGCCGACGCTAACCATTCCCGAGCCGCTCAGAGTCTGCCAAAGCCTTACGGACCTGCTTGACAAGGGAAGTGGGCCCGGCCGATAGATGGGGCATGAGTGGGGGCCCGGCCGGCTCCAACGGGCATTTCCGGGCCTTCCACTACCGCACCCCGAAGCGGGGGTTGCCCAGCAAGCACGATGGGGCAGAGACCGTTGGATCTCTTATCGATAATGATTCGATCTTACACTATCTATGTACCACTAGGCAGGTACCTAGGTATGGGGAGGTAGGTACCACTATGGACTTGTCTTGTTTCCATCATCGTCGGTCGGATCGGTCACGTCAACACACGCGCTCGCTTGAACCATAACTTTCGAAAGCAGACCGCAAAACATCCACATACAGTCCGACGGAGCATCAGATATGGTGAAACCACTCACCTTCAAGGGCGACAAAAAGGCCAAAAAGAGAAAACGCACAACAGCGGACCAAAACGACGATGACGTTCCAGAACGGCAAAAGAAGCAATCCAAAGCATCAGCCACCAGCTCCGATATCACCACTACTGCCGCCGCCGCTTCCAATGAAGAAATAGAAGGCGAGGAACACGACGACAGCTGGGTATCTGCCGACACGCCCTCCGACGTATCTGGTCCCATCATGTTCGTCCTCCCGACCGAGCCTCCGACTGCGCTCGCCTGCGACGTCACGGGCAAGGTGTTTACTTTGCCCATCGAGAGTATTGTGGACGGCAACCCGGCGACGGCGGAACCGCACGATGTGAGGCAGGTGTGGATGGCGAATAAGATTGTGGGAACGGAGAATTATAGGTTTAAAGGGCATCATGGGAAGTACGTCATAATCAAAGTTTCTTCCGAGAAGCCCCCTTCATCTTTCCCGATTCCGACCAAGACTCGTCCTATCCGAATAACTATTAATCGATTCTCCCTGCGACTTTATTAGGTACCTAAGCTGCGACAAAATCGGTCTCTTCACCGCTAACTCCGATGCCATCACCTCCCTCGAATCCTTCACTATAATCCCGACCTTCGATACGCCTGGCACCTTCCAAATCCAAACGTTACGGGAAACATTCTTGACAGTCCGCGCATCGAAGTCATCAAAAGCTAACGCGGCACCTGAGGTGCGCGGCGATGCGACAGAGATCTCGTTCGACTCGACGCTGCGAATCCGGATGCAGGCGCGGTTTAAGCCGCGGATCAAGGCGTCGAAGGAGGAGAAGGCGCGGGAGAAGATTAGCCGGCGCGAGCTAGAGGAGGCGGTGGGGAGGAGATTGGAGGAGGACGAAGTGAAGAAATTGAAGAGGGCGAGGAGGGAGGGTAATTATCATGAGGTCATGTTAGATTTGAAAGTGAAGGGGAAACACGATAAGTATGGTTAAGGGGGCAGGCAGATGTGAAGAGAGACGGGGCTTGCTGGTCACGCGCGCGGGGGCGCATTTCAAACCTACGATGGTATGAGACTTACACGATACCCAAGAAAATGTGATTTTATCTGATTAGCTGGAATTCATTGGTCGGACTAGAAGACTGCACTATGTATCTTCCAGTGATGATTCTATAACACGTTGTAAGCAGCGCAAGAGGGAAGGAGTGACATTGAAGTTGCACTATGTTTCGGCAAGAAGAGGGCTGGAAAGCAACAATAACTTGATACACCAAGTACAGTCCTTGATCTAACTCGCCTTACGCCATACAACGCCGTAAAACCACTTGACCGCAAACTTCCTTAGGCTCTATCCGTTCAGGCCATCATAAAATTGGAAAAGCTATTTGGAGAAAAAAAAGGAAAAATAGAAGATCGACAAAAAGACAAGAAAAGAAAAGTCCAAGATGTGAAGCAAAAACCCATGCCCAACGGAATGAAAGCCAATAAAAAGTCAATCACAAACGCCGCTAAACCATGCTAAGAGTATTATTTTGTTACAATAAGTATTCAAGAACAGAAAGTGAAGAAAGAGATGACGGGGTCGACCTAAGATTCGAGCCGCATCCGTTTAGCATCTTGATTGTTCCCAGTGTCATTCTCGGGCCCGGTACTTTTCGTCTCGGGGCTCTTCCTCTTCAGTGGAGTGGGATCGTCTCTCAAGAACGATGGCCCGGTTCCGTTAACAGGTGTGGCAAAGTTCAATGGACTAGGAAGCGTGTTGCTCTCCGCGCTGATGCCATATCCCCATTCAGGATAGAATCTGCTGGGACTAGGCAGCAGATCGCCCAGAAATCGAGATGGGAGAGCAGAAACGGGAGTGTCGATGTTCATATTGTTGTTGTGCTGAATTGTTGATCGAGGGGCAAAGGGATTAGGTGGTCCTGTGGCACCCGCAGAAGGTAGATTGGAGGCCGATGGTGACGGTGGTGGAAGTACAGAGCCGGTCTTTAGCGGTTGTGGAGCGGAGTCCGTTGTGGTTGTAACACGAGGAGAACTTGCCGACCCAGCAGCGCTTCCGCTATCCGAGTCGTCCGGAATCTGCACCTTAAGCCGCGGTCGCAATGGCCCACCTCCCACACGTAGGTGTTGGGGCCGGGATGGCGGAGGAAGCGTCGATTGTGAGATTACCGCCAATGAATTCGTTCTTTGAGCTGACCCCTGGCCATGTGCACTGGAGAGCTGGATAGATGGTGTAGAGGTATTAGGCTTAGACACGTTACCGCCATCGACAGACTGCGACCGATTGTTTGGCGACTCGGACTTGATATCCGGACGGAACGCGGCAAAATGCTGTGACAGAATAGACTTGTTCTCTGGTTCGATTGGCGTAAAGACACTGCCCTGCCCAGGGTTCTTGACCGATGTATTCAGCGCGGGGATCAGCCGGCGTGGCCTCTCCATAGACTCTGGCTTTGGCGGTGCAGGAGGTTGAAGGTTTTGATTAGGCATAGACTGAGGTTGTTGCTGCTGGTGACGGTGCTGCTGCTGCTGCTGCTGCTGAGGCGGTTGAGCTGGCTGTGGCGGAGGAGGTGACATATTTGCGCTCGGTAGCCGCTGCGGCTGCTGTGGAAGCTGGGCTTGGTGAACTTGAGGAGAGGCAGAATGGCGATGTACTTGTTGCTGCGAGATCTGCGGTTGGAGAAGTTCAGGCGGGGACGTAGAATGGCGATGTGCTGGATGTGGTGGCGGTTGAGACACAAAAGTCGGAGGAAGAGGCGATCTTCTCTGGTCCTCGAACTGTTGCATGGAATGAGCAGGCGGTTGAGACGGCTGGAAGGGATACTGGGGATGCAACTGTGTGGGAAGACCGTGAGTAGGCGCCATGGTAGCAGGTGGTTGTGGGTTGTAGATGGGAGGCGATGGCACAAAGGCGCTCCTATTTTGAAGTTCCTGGGCGACTCCCGCAGGACGGACCGGCTGCCCGGGCCTCAGCCTTCGGATATCGTTGACAGATGGTGGCCGAGCGACGAAGGGCGGCTGGGGAGTATGGGCGCGGCTCATTTGATGTCCCGGCTGAGGCCCGAACGCGCCGTTTGGTACTGGGGGTGAGTCCGACAGACTTGTGTGCCGGAGAAAGGGGTATGAAACTGGCGGGTTCGGTTGGTACATCATATGTTGTTCCCCTTGCGAATTAGTCCCATTCTCGTCATCGTCGTCATCGTCGTCGGCGCCACCATTGAAATCAGAAGGGCCTTTGTGCTCATTAGGTCCTCCGTGCTGTACGGTGTATCATGGTAAGTACTTGATGTCGAAAGAAACAATCTTCTTGGGGTCTGCTTACGTAGGTATATCGTTGTAGTATATCGCGAATATTACTGGATGAATATTCGTACAGCTTTTTGTTGTTGCCGAAGATAATAACGGCAACGTCGACAGAGCACAGGACGGAAAGCTCATGGGCTTTCTTGAATAAACCCCCTTTGCGCTTCAAGAATGTTCTGTATGTTCCGGAGCATCAGTTTCAGCTACAATGGAGCATTTTCCACCGAGGTTGAAAGCTTACACGGAGCGATTCCTGTCATCCTTAATGGCCTTGATTTCTATCTTCCTCCTGCCCATCTTGGCGAGGTGTATGTGCAGAGCACTGCGATCAGATCAATACAGGTGTGATTCTCTCGGGGCCACGGAAGTGGTGTCTTGTATCAGTTATCAACACGATGGATTCGACAAAACAGCAACGTGTGAGTGGTGAGAGACAACGCGTTGGGAAGTCGGGATGTCGTCGGATGTTTGTAATTGACAGCGCCGAGTATGCGGTCCTCGGGTCGGAACGGGAGTAGTTCGATCTGATGATGCTGTGGAGGCACAATTGGCATGTATATGCGACTGGCACTATGTCGACGCTTGCAGTGAAAGAACAAGCAAAGGCCTATCGATGGCCAAGGACAACGAAATTGATGCAGAAGCTGGATGTGCTGCTAATGGAGGATTCGGGGAGGACGTCTGCTAGAAGAGTGAAGTCGTCAACACCACCGGCAAGGTCGACAGCTCTTCGTCGGCAGCCGGTATCTGGATATAAAATATCCAGCAATGCAAAGGATGTTCGAAGACGTTGTAGTACTGCAGTACCTTGCGGCGCCGGTCGATGCAGATGAGGCTGGCTTGATGATGCTAATAATAGATCGTCTTCTTCACGTTCACACGCAAGTTGGGGGAAAGAGGACAGACGAGCGACGGGAGTGCGCGAAGGGGGGAGAGCCCAGGGCCTGGGGCACCGCTGCACTAGTACCTCCTAACACACAGTTCGGCTGGGGATGAACTGACGGACCTACCCATTCAAGCCACTACCGTAGGTTGTGGAGGGGGGTGGAGGGTCCGGTCCCTTGGGTGCCCTGCCGTGGAGCGTGGGTGCCACGGTGCTTACCTATGTGGTGTACACTAGGTACTGTAGCAGCCGGAGCGAGGTGGATACCACACCACCCAAGGGACACCTACATCAACTGCAATCACAACGAAGGAAGTCGAGGGACACACGAGTCAGGTCTTGGCGGACAAGGCTCTCCTTCATCTCTCATCGGGACTCGGTATCCAGGTCCGCACACAAATCCCCAATTACCTCTTTGGGAAGCATACGTAATAGAGTATTAGCTACGAAAATACCTTTTTTCAAGCGCCAGAAGTCTCGCGCAAGCGCGTACTAACAATTTTAATACCTTTATACTATTTTAATTATAGATCCTCTTTAATTTCCGTACGGTTTGTATTCGTTGTATCTGTATTGTGTTTATCCCGTTTCTCGCTTGCGTGTTATTTATACAATATCCCGCAACCTAAATTAAAATTATTATTATAGTATAAACCTACCCTAATTATAATTGTAAAAATAAGTAAATTACTTGTAGTTATTAATTTATTTTTATTTTAAATTAATACTTATACGTAATAAATATATTCACTATTCCTCTAAACAAATAAGAATTCGTTCAACTACTCTTTAATAATATAAATACTTCTATTGTAAATACCGTTTATAATATATATTAGCCTCCTTTAATACCGGTACTTAAAATTAAAACTTAATAATAGTAGAGGCTAAACTACTCTACCCCTAAGTTAATTAATTCGCTATTAATAGCTATACTAGGTTTGCTTCCTATTATTAGTGAAGTGAAATTTATTAATAGACCTTCTAATAGGTAATAGTAATAATTAAAAAAATTAAAACAAATAAAACCGTAGAGGTCTTCCTTACTTCTACCCCCTTTCTTCGCTAGTACCTCCTTCTTTGCTAGTACCCCCTTCTTCGCTAATACTTCCTTCTTTACTATTACCTCCTTCCTCCCTACCTTCTAATAGAGGTATTAACCCTATACCTAAGCTATAAAGTAGCCGTCGTAGGATACAAAACCGGGAATTTATTAAATTAGTCCGAACTATTCTAAGGATATTTAATAGCAGTTTCTATATACTAAAGGAAATAATTACTATCCGTGAGCGTTACTTTCAAATAGACGAGTTTTAAGTGAGTAAGAATAAATAGGAGTATAATTAGTAGTAGGTTTCATACTTTTAAATTAAGAGTGATAAATTAAAAAGGTTAAAACTTAGTCTTAAGTAAAACCGCTACTACTATTACTTATACTAAAGTAAGCTAGATAATAGTAGTAGAACCGGTTTTACGTTGAAAATTATTTGTATACTTAATAATTACTCTATAAATTTACAATTAGAAGAAATTCTAGAAGGGATTTATAAAATTACTATTATTAACGATTATATTTATAATATACTAACGTATAATTAAATTACAATACTAATAGCTATTTAAAAGTATATTATTTTCTTATTAAAAACTAATTACTTTCCTACTATAATAGAATATATAGTACTCGGGTAGGAGAATGTTCCTATTGAAAGACTACATCTAAAAAGCTACGGTAGTCGATGGTTTAATATATAAAAGATTATTAATTTAAAACGGCGGTTAGGTATAAAAATTAAAAAGTATTATTAATTTTCGAAAAAGGATAACCTAATGAATAAATTATAAGAGTATTTAAATTACTTTAGTAAATTATTAGTGTAAATAAATAATAAGAAATTGAAATAGAAAGGCTAGTTAGTTGTAATAGTAGGAGATAATATTAATTTAAAAAAGAAAAAGAAAAAGGAGAGATTAATTAGGTTAATCTTTATAAAGCAATCTAATTTAAATATTTTATAAGAGCGAGGGAAGATTACTATTATAAATACAACCTATAAAATAAATTATTATAACTTCTATTTATTTATAGTTATAGTACGAGACGACTACGGTTCTTAGCTTCCTATTACGTTCTTCTATATTATTTATTAATATACTAATATTATTGAAATATATTTAAGAACTTTAATTAATTAATATAGTAATTTAAATAGTTAGGTTGTAAAGTATATAATAATAGACAATTTAATAATTAAATAATTAACTATTTATAATACTTTTACTAATAAGGGGGGAGCTACTACTATTTAATACTTATTGTATAGGAAATACTCTTAGAATTTATTATATAGAAATATTTAAAATAACGAAGAATATTTAGAAGCTATAGGTATAATACTATACTACCGATCAACTAAGAAGAAATATTTCGCATCTATTAATATAGTTATTATTCGAAGTATTTGTAAATAAATAGTTTATATTAAGAAAGATTAGAAACTAAAAACCAAGTACTAGGTTTACTAATTTAAATATAGTATTCTTTTACTTCTTTAAATTAATACTACGAATATAATTAAGTTTTAGTATAGTTACTTTAAGACTAAAAATGCTATGAAATAGAAGATAGTAGGGTTTTATAGTTTGAAAGGCAGTTTTATTACTATTATAAATAGATTAGAAGATTATTACCGTTTAGCTAATAAACGGAAGATTTATAGTAAATATTAATGTAGACCTTTCGTATATATATTTCTAAACTTTAGTTTCGAATAGCTACCTATTTGTATATAGACTATAGTCTTTCAAAAGCTTTACGAAGTAAGAAAAAAAATGTATACCCTTAAAGAAATTTAGGAAGGATATACAAAAGTACTTAATTGGGAAGTAATATATAAGAAAGATAATTAACTATAAATTCTCTACTTATTTAATACTATTTAGAATATTATACTAATATATTATAGTTATAATACTAATAAGGTTTCTCTTCTTAAACCTCTTAATAATAAATTTCAAAATTATAATTACTTTAAATTAAATTATCTATTATTAAGAAATATTAATAATAATTAGGTAAAAGTAAATAATCTTCTTGCTAATATACTTCTCTATAAATATAAATAGTTCGCAATATAGTAGCTCCTATATACTTATATCTAATATTATTATATTATATTCAATTTATTACTTCTAATATATTTTATTCAATTAATTAATCTTTAGGCAGAAAATAGCTTTAAGGTTTATAAAGAAATTAAAATACTATTTGAAGGTATATTTAATAGTATTATTAGTATACTATTAAAATAAAAGCTATAGACTTAAGAGATTAGCGAACGGTTAAATATAAATATTTACCGAATTAGAAATTTAGTAATAATTTGCGGAGGTTCCGTAGAAGAAACGGATTACTAATTTCAAATCTTTATTAATAAGGTAAAAAAAAGCATCGATGTTATCTATACTATTAATTTAGAAGATTTATAATAGTAGCGGCTAAAAGCTTTAAGGGAGGATTTAGATTAGTATTTTATTTAAAGTTTTATAGTATATCATTTAATATTTTACTCGAATTAAAAAGTTAAAGTTTTAACTATTTTTTTTAAGGCTACCCCCTTTAATATATTGTAAAAATATATTTTATATACTATCTACTAAAAATTAGAGGGCTATAGGTACTATATGACTATAACCCCGTAGCGGAGTAGTACTATATATATAACATTATAAATTGATAATACCTTAACCTTTATAGAGTATTCCTAAATATAAATATATAGTAAAATAAAAAAAAGGTAATATAATTATTAATAAGTATATTTTATACTAATATATCGATTTGTAGGTTATATATCTAAGTATATACACTAATATAAGTAGAAATATATATTTCTCTTAATTTTCATTATTATTTTACTTAGTAATAGTACTAAGCTACCCCTCCATTGAACCTCTCGTATAAATAATAAAATAAAAAATTCTAATATAAAATACTCTAAATTCTTATATAGGATAATATTTAATATAGTAAAGCAAATAAGTATATAAATAATACAGTAATTTATTTAAATTTAAAATTAAATTACTAATAAATAAATTACTAAATAAATAATTACCCCTCTATTTTACTTTCTTTTATTGTATTACCTTCTCTTCTTCTCCCTCTTCTTCTATTATATAATATTACTACTTTCGTACGTATCCCTCCCCTTTTCAACTATACGTATAATTTTTATTAATAATATTTATATATTTAATAGATTTATTTTCTTATACTACGCTACTCTTTTTATCGTACGTATCTATTTTTCTTTTCTATACGCAATTTAATTCTAAGCACAAACTTAAATTAATATATCTATAATTATTTAATATACAATAATAATAATAACTGACTATTCTAACTATAATTCCCAATACTCGTACTAATAATAGTTCTACTTCTAATTAGGGCTTTATATCTATTAATATATAAAATACTCCTACTATTAAAATTAGTATTAGCGAAAAGCGTAAGGCTAATATTATTACTATCAATTCCCCCACCCCTATTAAAAAAATTATAAGAGCTATTCTTCTATAATTCCTTATTTATATTTCTATATTCTAATATTAATTAGAAGGTTACCGCTCTTACTACTCCTACTAAGAAGCTTAGCAAGGAGTATAAGATTCCTTGTACTCCTTATATTATTAGGGTTGAAAAAAACCCTAGGTAGAAATACTATAACTAAATTAATAGAGGAGTTCTATACTTTAAATATTCTAAAAATAGTTACTACAAATATTATATTCTAATAAGAAGTTTCAAAAAACTTTAACCTAACCTCTAATAATTTATTAATTTTTTTTTTCTTTTAAGTTCCCGAGGGTATTAAAGATAGAGTTATTACTTAATAGGAGGAGAATGCTAGTAAAAAATCGATTAGTAAGCGCTCTATTACTTTTATAGAAGAATATAATAATATTATAAGAATTATTACAATTATTAAAAAAAAAAAATTACTACTACTACTATTATTCCTCCCTATATAGGTATAAGCCCCTTCGGTCCGTCCTTACGCCCCTTTAATAGCTATACTTCTACTAGTTCTTTCTAGGACCAATTTATAATTAAAAAAGAAACTAAGGCTAAAATTTAAGAGGAGAAGGAGTTTATTTTATATATTCGCTAGGTTGAGGCTTTAGAGAAGATTGTTAATTCTTTTAGTAATTATTTACCTATTTTTGCTATATATATTATAGGTATTAAGAATGTTTTTAATACTATTAATTAGAGCCTTATAGGTTTCTAAATTTTTTAAATTTACTAAGAAACTTCTATTAATTTATTGTAAAATAGTTTAATATTAGTAATTATAGTATTTATAATACTCCTCTCCCTAAAGATAACGAGAAGGAAAATACTACTATTATTTAGAAGGAGGGTAATAGTAAGGAGGATATTAATAGTAAAAATATTAGTAATAAAGGCAGTAGTAAAGAGGAGGATTTATTTTTAATTACTATATAAATAATTAAAGGTTATTATCTACAAAACTAGAGTGGTTTAGCTCTTTTCAAATATTAGTTAATATTTATTAGGAGGTTTTTTATCCAACTTTCTCTTTTACCTTTTTCTTATTTCGATATTATTATTTAATTTATATCGAAAAGTACTAATACCTCTATAAATATAGTAAAAACGGTGTTTAAAAAATAAAAAATAAAAATAGTATTTAGTAGTAACTATTTCAATAATAAAAATTTTTATAATTATTTTAATTATTAAATAATATTCTTATTATATAAAACCAAACTTAAATATTCAATTTCGTAAAACTTAATATAAAATCTACTAATTCTTAATTTAAAAGCTCAATATTTAAAGGTAAGATTCATCCTACTATCCAAATTATACTAGTAAAGTCTTAGATATTCCGCACTAGATTTGCTATTTGCACATCGATGCCAGTATTATCGTTAAAATACCAGCCAATATACGGTTCCCGCAACCGCGGCTTAAGCGCTTACGTACCGCTACAGTTCCTACCTAAGCGCGTTGCGCACGGAATATAGAAGTTACTAGTGACATTAGTATTGCATCCGTACGGTGGTTCGAAGTAGGCGCAGTACTTGCCAAAATAGGTAATTGGGAGATTTTGCGCGGACCTGGATAACGACCCCCCTCTCATCCCCAACAGGCTCCATCGCGTTGGTTTTCGTTCTTCTGCCCATCTGGCACGTCCTACTCTGGCCTGTATTTGCGCCGGAAGTTTGGACGAGAGGACGAAGGTGAAAGCCTAAAACACCCCGCAACTGGTTGATACCCTTCCGTCAGCCAGCCGACGCCATCTCGCTTCACGCTTCAGGGACACTGTGACAAACATGCACAGTAAACAGAGTTTAGCCCGTCCCCGTGGAAAATCGAGCCGCATTTACCTAGGCTTGGATTTTCAGGACAACAAAGGACGCCTTTCGACTCGGTCAATTCCTGGGGAAGACAGAAGAATGCAAGGTTTGGGTTGTAGTACGAAGATCGATTAAGAAGCCGATTGTTTCGTTGCGGATGAAACATAGAGCGTCTGTAAGAACATTCCTTCGTTTTACCCCCCTCACGTGCATAAAACTAAACCTTTTAACCTCCCAGTAAAACGCCTCCTCGCTACATCTGCTCGAAGTCGTGCTAAAAGATTGCGTGCGTCTTTCACTATCGGTGTAACCAGGGTTCAATGACATGCAACGAGGGGGGATAGGGTACGACATATTTTATTGCTCGATGAATTGACTAACCTCGAGCTAACCTCGCTCCGCAACATGGATGTCGATCAAAAGCCTGCACTAATTTGCCGGAACGATCTGATATCACCCATTCAACCACCCCGGTTCACCAGTGATAATGAAATGAACGAATTGCTTTACCAGCACTGGCGATGTCAATAAGTATGTGTCTCCTTTTGCCTTCTGCTAACCAATTCTCAGCGCGTTATAGCACATGCGCGTTTGGCCATAGCTTTGTTGAGGTTGAAGTCGCTGTCACAGTGCGACGACTGAAGATGCTACCCCTGGTCATCCAAATGCTTGGATCGGTTCGTCCCAGCTCTCTCCTCCCGGCCTTCAGCCCGGTACGTACCCTCGTGGACGTCTCGGTATGCAAGAAAGGTACATACTACGTGCAGACAGCATGACGGCCCCGGCCCCCGGGATGTCTCGGACTTCATACATGCTGTACGTACGACGTCCTCCGGGTCATATTGGAGCTTTCATATCGACAGCTGCGTAACACAGGACTTTTCGTTCTTGACGATTAGTTGCTTCCATGTCTTTAGATGTCGGCTCAACGTTGAATGTGCTCTCCAGATTGATCAAAACGGAGGCCAATTCACGAAGAAGGTATTTACGTCTATCTACCCACGGATTTTGTAATGTCAAGGTTTACAACTGCAAAGAGCCGAGGCCACAAAATACTCATCTTGTAACAAGGAGAATGACAAAAGTTTCCAAGCCATAAGAGATGCTAGTTATCGCCGTTGTTGACAGATTTACCCATATCTGCAAGGTTTCAAACAGAAAGAAAGCTCGTCATATCTAAAACTACTACATCTTGGGCATGACTCCGAATACCTAAATAGAGACATAATGATTTAATCCCCTCACCCCCTCCCACTGAAAAAAATGGGGCTTTTTCCTTTGTTAAGGGTTTTTTTTTTTTTTTTCTTTTGGGTCTAGTGGCGGTGACTACCTCTCTGTGATTGTTCATACAGTAGCACAGGGCTATTTCAAACCACAGATTTGATTATGGCCCATGATATGTCCAAGTCGTCTATTTCTTCCAAGACATCAGGCTCTCTCGACTTAGGCGCTGTCGCTTTAAGTTCATGAAGACAATGTATACCTGGTTGGAAGAGAGAAACCATTGCCAATACATGGAACCCGAGACACCAAGAGAGGACCTGCGCAGCGTTTCATCACAAGGTATCCAAAGTCCCAGAGAGATTGATAAGTGAAAGTTAGGATGGATGGTGACATTTATCGTAGAAATCTGCTAAACCTTGGAGAAGGGGGGTAAAGACAAGTCGGCCTGGTCACGGCGACCAGCTGGCAGAGGGCCAAGCCTATGGTCCTCAAGCTGCATCAGAACTTACCTTTCTCCGATGACGTCGCGGGGTGGCTGTTGATGGTCCCCTTCCCCAGCGGACTTGGCTCCGTCGAAAGCTCTAAAAGAGCTGGGATATCTGGAATCCGGAACCATGCGACAGCCGAGACAGTCGCGTTCATGATCACATTACTAAAGTCATAGCTCTGCACTGTTGACTTGCCTGAATGACATCCTTCTTTTGCCCATCCTCTCATGTCCGTCTTCTGCATGTTTCGAAAGTCTGGACTTCGACCAGCCCATGAGAGATTCCCACTACATAGACAAGCGACGACGAGCCAGTATTCTAAGCGAGGTGTTGATCGATCGTCTACTCTCGGGTTGTCGGAACCGGAACCATGTCATTGTGCAACGATGCAAGGAGACCGCAACGGTTCACGATGTGACGCATGCACATTGCTGCACAGCACTCCTCCCCCCCTTCGAAGTCACGAAACGACACGCCATCTTGTTCCTCTGATTGGCCAGTTGCCGTGGGTGGGAATTAGCCCACAGTCGAGCTACAAGCGCCCAAGTGGGCTAAAAGCTCTCATTGGGTAAGCCAAGAGTTAGCCCACTATCGGAATCTCACCGGGCTCCGCTAGAAATGATCTATTTTTAACTTATTTTTAGCACTTCGCACGGGCTGTATCAATCTTTGATACACTGCACCGTCAGCACCCATCTATTCCACACTCCGCAGTGTCACCTACAATGTCAATCCACCCCAACGAAGTTTCTTTTTGCTCACTTATTGCCCAATACAACACCCTCTTGTTCCGATGCCCGGCATTGGCGTTAGATGACCCTGGATTTTGAGTTTTGCACCTTCCATATCTGTCTTCTACCAGGATCCAAATCATCTTCCCCGATTATTTCAGGAATGTCCATCTTTTCAATCTGCAAGAAGGAGGAGCTGAGTGTTACCTTTCTCCAAATCATCGTCGTTCTTTCCCATCATCATCCCGGTTCAAGCATGCCGTCCAGACTAAGATATGGCTAATTTGGGACTCCCAAATCCTCATCCTGCACATCAGCGTTCCATTTCGTTGATCTACAGCGTCAGTGCATGTATATCCCGTCCACACAACACCGTCTTGCGGCTCTGTCAGTCCATTCTAGCTTCCACTTTACCGGAACGGCGGCTATGTAAGGAACACGATCTTATCTCCATGGAAAGAAAGGAACCGATATGCACCGCGCCAAAGTTAGAATCAGCGCAAAAGGACTTTCAAGACACTCAACTATTCCAACTGTTGTGCTGTGTTCAAGCCCCTAGTTCCGGCATGATCTTCCTCGAGCCCTCCGGCGTCAACTGATTGTCCGGGTAGTGAGAGGGACCACGACTTTCCCATGCATATCACACAGTCGATTTCTAGGCCGGCGATTACTAGCTTGGTGTTGATCACACATTACGACCGTGTTGAAAATCAGACAGGGTACCCCATAAGTATCTTATCCAAACAAACCACCACCAGGTTTGGCGTCTGTCCCCGCGCTGGAAAATCTGGACAATGACTTTACTGGCTACATCTAGAGGTACTTAACCCGTGATTTAGCCAACAGGACCTATGTACACTACCCACGTCAAGTGCCCCTCGAAAAAGCAACCGGGGACAAGGGTAGCACATGGTAACCTGCAGTCAAGTTGCCGTTTACCGTCCAATGTAGCTGTTGCTCATTGGACAGTACTCCTATGCTGATTGATACGAAGGTACACCATCTCCAGTTTCAATTGTTTTTCTTTCATATTGAATCTAGCATATGCCTGTTGGCAATTCGGTAACGAGTGAGCCACTTCCATCAGGCACGCATTAGATACCTCTCTAAGCACATCTACATGCCAGGAGCAATGAAGCTACCGTGCTATTTGCGAACTCGCAGTACCGATGATGGAAAACATGCGAATCTCATATTAGCCAAGATTGGAAGTTTAACTAGATGCCGCGGATTTTCACACATCTTCAGGTAGTAGTATCCCACATATCTCGATTTCTCGGTCGATTGAAAATTCAACGACGCCTAGACAATCATTAGTTAATGGAGGGAAGGCCACAACAATAAGCTGATAGACAAAAGCAAATTGGAGAGACACACAGGTTCACCCACAATTACTCCAGACGCCGCTCTGTGCCACTGATGAAGCCTCAAGCCTCCCACAGTTCCGGGATCCCGTCCCTTTTATTATGTGTGGATGTCAAGCCTCATGCCCACACACACCCACTGAGTGGTTAGAATAGACGCGGCGGTTGGTTCCACGCAAGAGACATGGTGTAGTTCACCTGTGGCTTTTGTTTCGTCCTACCGCCTTCCATTAGACTTCTGCGGGGCGTAGGGCGCAGTCAAGCCATGTATCGAAACAAGCCGTGTAGGCAGGACTCTCAATCAGTCGGTATTATTGGGTTCCCACGTGGGTTTGCGCCTCATGGTAGTCCTTCGTCTAGAGGAGTAGGTCGTTCTCCATGAGCTTCCGTTGTGGCTCTCTTGTTTTGTGGCCAAATTTGCTTCTCTCATGGACCCCACGTTCCTGACCCCCCCCCCCCCCACCACACACT
>NW_009799179.1:7096930-7131920 GCF_000213175.1 Neurospora tetrasperma FGSC 2508
CCCCCCCCCCCCCCCCCCACCCAACAACAATTGTGTAACTATCACCCAGGCTGTACCTTTCTACATACCTACTTCTGTCTACGTCTATCTACGAGATGTGATTAAATTCCCTATAATGTGACATTAACCATGAAAGCAATAGTACCTTTAGCTCAACTGGTGCTGTGGATGGCTGGTTGACGCCGTAAGGGAAGATAGTTGCAATTGTCAGGTGCAAGCAGAATGAGAATTTACAGCTGTCGTCAAGAATGGGCCTTGAGCTCAATGCCTTGGAAGCGGTTTGTCAACCATTCCTCCGTTATGGCTTCACTGTGTATACTGTGACTCTTACCTAACCGACCTTTACTTACAAATTCCAAATAAACGCCCGAAGGGCCCTTTAAAGGAGGAGAAGAAGAAGAAGAAAAGAGTTCACAATGTGTGATCCAATTCTGTGAGAGTATCCGTGATCCTTTTTATATCATTTCTAGTACGATTTCAAGCTCCTCTTTTCATCCTTGTTTGATATCCTTCCATGCCCATGGCTTCCAACGCAAACTTGTTTGTCCCTGCTCGCACCCTCACGACAAGCCAACTTATTTCTGATGCTTGAAAATGATGCTACTGGGCCGCCTAAAGGCCTGTCAACAGTAGAAGACCCTCAGCCTGACTAACTAACCGAAGCAAGACTCTTGGAGGGTGATTACCGGCTCCTCGTCGTTCTGTCTGAAACATGGGGCTGAAAATAAACGCATTCCTTAGACGAAACCGTGAAGCCTAATATAATGGCGTTCGAGACGGTCAACAAGGGACGAAAAGAACAATGGCGATATGATGTGAAATGTGAAATGTGATACCGTCGTGTTTTCGCCAACCGCAAGACGCCAACCACAAAAAGCAAAAAGCGCCACTGCTCTTGTCCATTGTTATACAGAGCGGTACGCCAACCACCCCAGGCAATATACTGCCCAATTTGCTTTGCCGTATACCTCGTCATGGCCAACCAAGTTATATGGAACCAACCCATATGAAAGAAGGCAGTCAATGTGACTTTTTTCGGCTACCTCCAGGTTAAAACACCAGAGCCAGCGATAACAATAACCACCACAACCCTACTAGCTAGGAGTCATGAAACTAGCAGCGATCGGCGCGTTCGGGTTGGGCGAGCCGACACCAGAGGCGCCATCGTCCTGATTCTGGTCTTTGGTCATCGAACCGTTGAGCAACGGGCAGAGCCTAGAATGTCGGGGTTAAAAAAAGTGAAAACCGACGGAGCATAATGTGCGGACAACTTACTTCTTGTTTGTCTTGATATGGCCCTTGGCCCCACAATTTGCGCATCTGCGAGTGGTTCCAGTGGCTTTCTCAATCGAGGGCTCTAACGACCCGTCGTCGTTATCGAGGGGTAGAGTTCCTCCACTCTTGAGGCGCTGTTGTAGTTGTTTCTGCCTCTCGCGCTTCATTGTTCTCATTTTATTCTTCATGAGACGATCATGTTCCTTCTCGAGCCTGAAGAGCAATGTCAGTGTGCGGCCCTTTCTTTCAAGTACAATACGTAGAGGGTGACTAACAGCTCGAGAATAACGGCGTCCCGCTCTTGGTCACCTGTCATCTTAACATTGTAGATACTGCGAATAAAGTCAGTCATTGGTTCTTCTTCAAGTATTTATGGGAGGGAACCTACTCGATCTCGGACTTTTGCTCTTGGCGACGCCTCTTGACGTACTGAGCAATGACAGCAGGGTCCCTTACGACCTCTGTCACAGTCCGTGTTTGGCCATTTTCATCCCTCACCTCTCTTGTGATCACGAGCTTCTTCCGGTTAATAGCACTGGTGGCGCTCTGGCTAATCTGACTAAAACCGTCCTGGACCACAGGGGTTTGCGCGAATTGGCTGCCCTGTACGTTGAAACGCTCGTCTTCATCCTCTTGCCCAAGCACATCTTCATCATCGTGTTCTTGGGAATCCAAGAGACTCTCCCGCTGGCGGTTCCAGATATCGGTGAGAGCCTCGGTGTAGAGTGTGTCCTGGTTCTTGACGTTGTACATGTGCCCACCGTTCGCTTTGCGCTGCCTCTCAATGGCATCAGCTGATGTAGCCATTGGTCCTTGGAGCTGCTCAAGATAGCCGCCTTTCATGGACGTCCTCAGGAAACTGATGCCCAGTCCCTTGCCCGTCGGGTCGCCGGCGCCATGAACTGCAAGCATAGCCTTGCCATGACTGGCGTCAAGAAATGCCTTGGTAGTCTTCCAAGGCGCCATCTTGTTGGCAAGAGCATCTGGAGAGAGCTCATCGTTCACGTCAATCCCAATGTCATCGTCCTTGAGGGAATCGGTAGCATCATAACCACCCTTCTCGATCTCGTGCAAGCCCACTTGCATGGCGTCCAATAGGCAGACCTCTTCCGGCCTAACAAGAGATCGAATAGCCGGTTCGGCCATTAGCTCTTCGCCTTCGGGCAGCGCCCAATCTTTTGTTTCCTTTCTAAAGCGCAGAAACTCCTTCAACTTTTGACGATTCTGAGACTCGTTGGACTCAGCTACATGCTTGGTAATATCATGGAGGGTAACATGCTCGCTCTTGCGAAGTAGGCGATACGAGACCATCTTGAGACGGTTCTTGGCAATGTTAGTAACACGTCTGGAATGGGGCCCTGGGACTTCCATGGAGGGCAGGGTTTGGCCGACAACGTAAAGATGATCGATATTTCTGATGTACCAAGTTGAGCCTTTTTGGCCGGTACTGCTACGACCAATCAGGAAGTCTGTATTCCTCGGGTTATGCTTGAAAATAGGGGCGCGGAACATGTGGTTGTGAAGAGTAGGCACGACCTCGCCAGGGTGGACGTGACCGAAGATGGCGAAGGGTGAGCGATCTTCTGGCATCAATATACAAGTCTCGCCAAGCTCACGCTTCTCAGGTCTGCTATCAGCGCCTTTAGCTCGACGGAAGTAATTAATGATTTTCTGTCCCATGCCAAAGTTGGAGAGAACGGTAGGAATTTCCTCGCAGTACTCGAAAAGGATAGCGGTCGAGTTGTCGTTGAGGGAGAGGTCATGAGTACTCTTAAATACCTCGCTGACGCGTTTACCCTTGAGAGTCTTGCGCTTGATAATGGCAGGCTTGTCGAACCTGATGAGATACTGCAGATCCTTCTTAGGGTGGAGCTGAGGCCGATGATAACTATGAGGGTCACTGGCCGCGAGCTTGACGCGGTAGTAAGGCCAAGACAGTCTCTGCGCAGGCAAACTGTGCTCGACAGGAATAGTAGCCAACGTGGCCCGGACCCTATTCTGGCTGTTCTCCTTCAACGCGTCGTATGCCGCGTCAGAGGAGAAATTGAACCGCTGTATAAGGTCCCGCCCAGCTTTCCCGTTCGCCAAGCGGACCGTTTTATGTTGGGTCTTTCGCCGCTTAGATGACCGCTCAGATTCGACGTCGTCTATCAGCAAGTAAGGGTCGTTCATGTCAAGGATGACACGCTTGCCCAGCTTCGAAGTAACCTGCTCGAATTCGTCCAAATTTGGAGCCGTGAAGTGAGCAATAGGAGGAAGACCTTTAGGAATTTCGATCTTTCTCCGCTTTTGAGCAGGCTCATCGAGGAACATGGCATCCCAGTCCGCCTCTTCATCAGGCTCATCCTTAATGAGCATGTTGTCAGGTTTCGGCTGCGGTCCCGGCTCGATGGCAGCCGCAAGACTGTCGCCCAAGAAAATCATCTGTTCCCAGTCCTGACATATCGTAGCTATGTCCTGGAGGGTATATCCACCTATCCTCTCCGAATCCGTTTCGTCGTCCAAGCTAAATACTTCCAGATCGGTTTGTTCCAAAGGCTCCGGCTCTTCGAGACAGAACAGACCTCTCGCTTCCGCTTCCTTGATCCTCTGCCAAACGGAGCCAGTGGCAGGGCCCGGAATCCGGAACTGCTTTTCCTGATCGGCATCCAACTCTAGGCTGAGTTTTGATGGTATCAAGGGCTTGGGGGCTTTGGGGGGCTTTTTCGAGATCCATGTGGCATTCTTGGGCTTCAATAGTTCGTTCCAATGCAGGATGGCGTTCTCCTCAAAACCGGGGAATAGTTGCTTGACGGCGTCGATGAAGTTTTCTGCTGGCGGAGGAATGTCGGGATCTTGATTTGTCGCATGCGGCTCTTCGTCATTGTCGAAGTTGAGGTTCCGGAGGTCTTCGAGGGACTCCCCGGCGGCAGTATCCGGACGTTTTTTGGCATCGACATCGTCATGGACGTCGAGCGGCGGGGGAGAGGATCTCAGACCATCGTGGGCTGTGTCCATGGGCGATGAGGGGTCGCCGCCAAAGAGGTCGTCGTCATCATTAGTGCCGGCGTCGTCGATGAGGCTTGGCAGCTCGCCACTGGTGCCGGAAGTGCTCGGTTCGTCGTTGGGTAGCTCGTCCTCGTCGCTCAAGTCGATATCCTCAAAGTCGATGGCATCGTCTGCCTTGCCTCGTTGATCGATCTCGCCTCCCGACTGGAGGTTCCCCAACATTTCAGTCAGACCATCGTTACCACCCGGGCCGAAGCTGTTGTTGATCTGGCGAATGGCTTCCTCATCGCGGGCCTCCTGCTCCTTCCATCCTTCCTCATTGAGGGCGTTGAAATCAAAGTCGTCGTTGTCTGCGGGCATCTTGCCGGGCGGAGAGGCGATGCCGCCTCAGCGCTGTGTGTTGTCGTCTGTCGCGCAGTCGTCCGCCCGTCTCTCTCTTGCTCCCTCCAACGGTTGCGCGGCCGGTTAAGCTGTCAGATCATGATCCTGGAGCGGAGAAATCGTCGAGAATGCCCGCGGCGGGGGAGCAAACTGAACCAAGCGCGCGTTCGGTGTTGGTGGGGTGTTGGCAACGCCGCATGCAATTTTTGGTCGTGGTTGTGGCAGAGTCGAAATGGCCGTCGGGTGAGTCGAGGGTGAGGTTGACGTTGAGGTTGCAACGGTACCTAGTTGCGGAAGTTGCAAAAGTGTTGAACCTCCCACAAGCAAGGAAGCACACTGCCACTGCGCGGAATGCAAGCGTGCTCGAATGCGAACAACGAATCGGCCTGTCGGGGCCACTGCACGGCTACTCTAGGTACCTCTAAGTGGGTCCGTTGACCGGGCCCGGGTCTCGCAGTGTGACAGCCTACCTACCTATTCTAGATACCTACGTAGCGAGCAGCCCCAGGGCAGTGACTGGGGGGCGCTAAGTGCAGTGAATGGCTCGCGCACACTGTCCCTGGTGAAGCATAATAGCGTTGAACCTGGAACTTGCTTTGGGAATCTGGTAAGGAACCTGGAATAGAGGTAGTAGGTACAGGTAGAGGTAGGTATCCAATAAACCGTATAAACTTGGGGCGTTGATTTTCAACTTCCTAGGAAATCAGGCATAATCTGTAAGCATGCTGCCCGATTATGTGCATTTTATGCCCACCAAATTAATTGGAGGAGATATCCATGTTGCCACCCCTGAGCACGGTAAATTCGATGCTTCAATGTCCTGCCTCTTCACACCTATCTTTTCAAGAGCGCTGGAGGGCGGAGACATTCAAAATCACCGTCTTGCGTAGAATTTTCGGTGGGCATGAATGTTGCAGTATGCTTACTGCTTAGGCCTGATTTCCCAGAAAGTTGAAAATCAACGCCCCGAGTCTATACGGTATGCGACCTCACCTCCAACTTACCATCCAGGTAAAGTAAAGAATATGGAGGAAGAACTGAAGCTTCCCTGCCTTGTGTGACAACCAAATAAACGGCAGGCACAAAGAATAGGACTCCGTTGAAGGCGGGGAGACATGAATCGAGAGCGAGATCAAGTACTAATTGATTGATCTCTTACAACAGTAGAGTGACGCGTAAGTCCCGTCTCCCTCTCTGTTCGGGCCAAATGGCCACAATGTCACCCGCAACGTGGGGGGCAGAACACACTGGAACTGATGCGAGATGTCATTTCCAGTCTCACCGGATTCTCATTTCTTTGCAACCACACTCGCACGCCCATACCAGTGCTCAGCCCGTTTTTGGCATAACAGTGTGGATGTTATACCCTGCGAACTGGCAGGGCCACGAAGTTCAGCCACTGTACACTACCAATGGTGTTTTTGACGTACATTTGGAAACTGTGTTAAACCCACGGCCGAAGCCATGGTTACGTACTAGGCTGTCGGCAAAGCCAAAGCTACCTTAACCTACTAGAGGTACTATTCCTCCTTATTGAGATGACTGAATTAGGTGGTTGAAAGAATGTAACGAATCAGCCGATATTGTGGGCCACAGTCATACTGCGTCTAGCAGCTTCGTCATCGCCTTTTGCACCGTTTTCTTTACCTCGCACACCAAGTGAAGTTTCGAGGGCAAAAATACCACACTGCTCACCATGGCAAACCCCGTAATAGAAGAGTTGAAGCAAAAGCAAGATGCTCTACGGGCGAGGTTCGTCGGCAAGCAGCTGTCCGAGGTCCCTACGCCCAGCGTCGTCCTTGACCTCAAACAGGTCATGGTGAACTGTGAGCGCATGCTCGAAGCAGCCGAAAACCTTGGCCTACAATGGAGAGCTCATATCAAGACTCACAAGGTACTACAATGGATCATGACCCAGTAAAACGACAAAACAAAACTGTCACTGACAACTATAAACAACTTATAGACAACAGAGCTCACCCGCCTCCAAGTCGGAAACCACCTCACCACTCCCGTCCTGCTAATCGTCTCAACCATCCTTGAAGCCGAAAATATCACTCCCCTCCTCAAAGAATACCAATCCAAAGACCGCCATGTCAACGTTCTCTTCTCCTTCCCGCTCTTCGCATCCGCCGTCCCCCGTCTCACCGCCGTCTCTTCCCAGCTCGGCCCCGATGGCTTGTCCGTTATGATCGATCACGTCGATCAGCTCCCCTACGTCAAGGCCATCCACACTTCCTCAGGACACCCTCCCCGCGTGTTCATCAAAATCGACGTCAACTACGGCCGCGCCGGCGTCAAGACCGACTCTCCCGAGTACCCAGCTCTAGTCGACGTCCTCCTGGCTGCTGAGCGGGAAGGATGGTTGGTGCTGCATGGCTTGTATACACATGCCGGGCAGAGCTACGGGGCTCGCAAGCTCGGAGATGCTATGCATGTTCTTCACGCTGAATTCATTCACGCTCATAATGCTGCCCTGAAGATTCGCGAAAAGAGTCCGGACCATGCTCCTCTGGTGTTGTCGGTAGGTGCGACGCCAACGGCGACGACGATCCAGAGCCCTTGGTTTACGGGGGAGTGCGATGTGCACAGGGCAAACTCGAAGGGAAGCATGAGACCATTTGAGGAGGAGCTTAAGGAGTTGTGGGGCGGTTGGCAGAAGGAGGGATATGTGCTTGAGATTCATGCTGGTGTTTAGTGAGTTGGTCCTTTTCACCCTGGTGCTGGCTGACTTTTTTCTTCTATATACATGTGGCCTCATTGTGCTAACTCGGATCTTTCAGCCCGACCCTCGATCTCCAACAGGTCGCAACTCACGCACGACACATCGGTCTTCTTTCCGAAGAAGATATCGGCATCAGCGTAGTTGCCGAGGTCGCCTCCGGTATGCTAAACTCTCTCCATGGATCCCGTAACATTGCAGGATAGCTAATTTCCCCTGTCAAAAACAATAGTCTACCCAACCCGCGGTCAAAACTCAAAGCCTGAAGCCCTCATCAATGCCGGCTCTCTGGCCCTTGGCCGCGAGCCCGTGAGCCTAGACAAGCAAACGAGCAACAACGAGGAGACTGCCAAGCCGTACACTGGCTGGGGCGCCCTGATGCCCTGGGGCGTTCTAGCAGGAACGGAAGAAAAGGACAGGAGCGGAAAGATTCTCGGCGAGAGGTTTCCTAATGACTTTAGGGGCTGGCAGGTCGGCAAGATTAGCCAGGAGCACGGTATTTTGACTTGGGTAGGGGATGAAGGGAAGAAGGCGCCCGAACTTAAGGTGGGTGATAGGGTAAGGGTGTGGCCCAACCATGCTTGCATCATGGGGGCGGGGTTCGAGTACTATCTAATTATTGACTCGAATTGCCGGGGGCAGGAGGATAAGGTTCGCGATGTTTGGTGTAGATGGAATGGGTGGTAATTATTTACGAACGGGGTAAAGATTAAAGGGCTTCGGAAGCGAGGATAGAGAGGTCATAATCACCCAACTTCAACAGGTTAATTTCTGATTTTGATCCATGCATACAAATATGAAATATAGCTTTCCTACAAAGGCTACGTTACTATGCACTCTGGCGAGTTTGTGTCTCCTGAAAGTCACTGGAATATAGCTGTTGCATGTAAACAAAATGGGGTTGGCGTGGCAACCGCTATGGGCCGTCGTTTCCCCCTCCCCGTACCTCCAGCTTTGGCGTATCCGCGCTGTTGTCCAGGGCACCTACAGTTAGCTTCTGCTGTTAACGAACTGTCCCATCAGGGGCAACTTCCGAGCACTGGCGCGTTCACCACACTTCCTTGCAACCTACCTACAACCACAACACCTGAACTCCAACGTGATGACCACATCCAACACCATACATCACATCTCCAGTTATCGTTGCGCCAGGTCTTGAACAATTCACAAAGCCTCCGCTCCGAATCACAACCCAGCAAACGAATGACACGAGAATGCCCATAATATCGGAGGAAGAAGAGGAGGATGGCACGATGCTGTCCCACCCTTCGGAAGAAGACAACCACGATGATGGCTTGATGTCCGGAGACGAGGATTCTTACGACGAGGATGACATCTCGGACGACGACGGCGACGACGAGCACCTCGCGCCCCCACCGCCCGTCTCGCAACATACCTTTGCCCCTCCCTTCTACGGTCGCCCACCGACCCCTCTCCCACCCTCCCCCTCTTTAACCTCCCTGCTACGCCCCTCGCGTCCCACTACCCCGGACGCCTCCGACGACGAGACAGTAGCCAACGGCGGCGGTGGGGGTCCAGAGGGCAGCAACGAGCCCCTCCCGCGCGCCAGCCCTCGCGTACCCACGTACGAGTACTACGGCTTCGTCCTCTACCTCTTCAGCAGCCTGTCGTTTTTGATCTACCTACTATGGGCGTACCTGCCTTCGCCGTTCCTGCATGCGTTGGGCATCTACTACTACCCCAACCGGTGGTGGTCGCTGGCCATTCCGAGTTTTCTGACCATGACGCTGGTGTACATCTACGTGGCGCTGGCGGCTTACAATACCGAGTACCTCACGCTGCCGTTGGGATCGATTGAGACGATTGTGGATGAGGCAGCGCAGGTGGCGGTGGTGGACGGGAAGGGCCAGATCATTAGGCATGATAAGAAAGGTGGCGTCAGGGAGGAGAAGAGACAGTATGGGCACGGCTATGGACATGGGAGGCATGGGTCGACGGATAGGGAGGTGCTGTTACCGGGGGGAGGATTGAATTGGAGGGAGGTCTGGAATGAAGGGACGGATGCGGTGATGGATGTGCCACTGGCGGGAGTTTGTGAGGTTCTGTATGGAGAGGGGAGGGAGAAAGGGGTGGAGAGTGAGGAGGATGAGGAGGAGTATGAAGGAAAGGGGACGTTGCATAGTCCTGGGAATGGACTGGATGGCTCGAGAGTTGGTCGATGGAGTTGACACGGGGTTATGAAGGTCCTGAGACAGGATAGACACCTGATCTCTGCTGTTTTGTCCATTGTGAAATATGATACCCATTTGTTCTTTTTGGTGGTGGCATAATGCTCTGGGTGAATCCGTTGCCGGTATCGTATACAGCTGAGAGTTCCACTTCCCATGGATGTCGTAACTTTGACTTCTAGCGAGTTCGTGAGCTCTGGATCAGCAATGACAGGCCAGCGACAATCTTTGAGGGGTTTAACGAAGGCTAACTGCTCATGTGCGCCTTACTTCTCTTCAAGCTTAAAAGACCTATCAGCAAGTTAACAGAGCTCTTGACAGGTTCGTTGGATTGCTATTTCCATTTTCTGTCCCTGATGCCCTATTACCGTAGAGGTACGTACCGCGCCCCACTTTTATGTAGCTGGAGGAGAGCCTGTCCGGTCTTTTACTGGTACTCTCGCGCGCGCGCCCCTCGTCTTTGAAGCTCTGTCGTCAAATTCCATTTGATTTCCAGTTCATCGAACTTCAACAGAACGCGACGGGACCGAGCTATTAGACGCGCAGCGCTGTTTGGAGATCCCCGCTCACACCACTTCTTGCCCTCCGATAATACACCTCAGCGTAGTATTTCATTATACAGCGTCGGTGCCTAACATGTCCCATCAACAACCTCTCTCGTCGTCGGTCCAGCCGACTGACATCTATGGCGGAGGTAAGCCTAGTCCAAACGCCTCTGACCAGCGACATTGCCCAAGCGTCAAGGCTCGCAATTGACGGCTGATCATTTCCTTAGATGAGGTTTCCGCGCTTGTTCTCGATCCGGGCTACTGCAACACTCGCGCCGGCTATGCTGGCGAGGAAATGCCCAAGCAAGTTCTCCCTTCTTTCTACGGCCACATCAACGGGCGCGACGTATTCGGCGACGAGTATATCGTGCCAAAACCGGGCTTCGAAGTGCGCAACTACATGAACCGCGACAGCGTTGTCGAAGACTGGGATGCTGCCACCAGGATGTGGGAACACGTTCTCGTCAAGCGTTTGCAGCCCGAGCGATCAACACCTCCCAGCAAAAAGGGTATCAACATTAGCGACGATGGCGATGTGCCCATGGAAGACGATGGAAACAACAACGAGGATGCTACGGACGCGCTGGAGAAGCCACTGGCCGAGAACCCTCTTCTTATGACCGAGGCGCCGTGGAACTCGCCCAAGGCGCGCGAGAAGGCCATCGAAATCAGCATGGAGACCTGGGGCGTGCCCGCATTCTGGCTTAGCAAGACACCTGTGCTCGCAGCATTTGCGGCCGGAAAGGCCACGGCTCTGGTAATAGACGTGGGCGGTGCCAACACGAGTGTCACGGCCATCCACGACGGCATGGTCCTCAAGCGATCGATTCAAAGGTCTCCGGTGGGCGGTGTTTGGCTGAGCAGCCAGATCTCCAAGATGTGGGACGGTAGCGAGCCCAAGGTCGACGTTGTGCCGCGGTTCATGGTCGAGAGTAAGAAGCCTGTGGAGGCCGGTGCGCCTGCCGAAGCCAACCTGCGAAAGTTTAACTTCGACATCCACCCGTCCTTCCGCGCTTACGAGGAAGAGCGTGTTCTCACCGAGTTCAAGGAGTCTGTTGTCGAGGTATGGCGTGGTCCCCAGCGGTTCACGACCCCCGGAAACGAAGATGCTGTCCGTACACAACCCGGCCGTGTCTTCGAGATGCCCGACGGCAGCAATCAGATGTGGCGTGAGCAGCGCTTCAAGGTGTCGGAGGGCATGTGGGACGAGACGGCTGCCTATAACAGCACTGACGAGGAAGGACGCGTGACTAAGGCTCAGACGATCCCGGCTCTCATCAAGGCGGCCCTCGAGGGTGTTGATGTTGATCTCCGCCCCAACATTCTCGGCAACGTTGTTGTCACGGGTAGTACAAGCTTGTTGAACGGTTTCAACGACCGTCTCAACCACGAGCTCGCGCAAATGTACCCCGGTGTGAAGATCAAGATCCATGCGGCGGGTTTGACGACCGAGAGACGCTTCGGTGCTTGGATCGGAGGAAGCATTCTCGCCAGTCTCGGAACCTTCCACCAAATGTGGATTTCGCGAAAGGAGTATGATGAGAACGGCGCGGGTATTGTCGAGAAGCGCTGCAAGTAGGATTTCGCTTTGTCAATTGCAAAAAAAAAGGAAAGTTGTCGAGGCATGAAGTGGCAAACCCTCCCACGCCGCGCTATGGAATTGGTGGGAGGTTACAAAACATCGGATTCCAAGTCAGGCCACAATGGTTGATGCCTTTAGTGCTCACACATTCATGGAATTTGTGTTGGGTGGAGTGTGGTGGTCATATAAGATGGGCATGGTATTTTTACGTCGCTAATTATCAGGCAGGTGTATGTTATGGTCGCACGATATGGCGCGGAGGCGTTCTGGAGAAATGGATTTTCAATGCTTTCAGCTTATGAGAGATACACGCCAACCATTGCCTGTATTGCCGGTTTTGACTTTAATCACGGCTAGATCGCAGAGCTTCAACCGTCTCCAAGTAGTTCATTTACCGTAAAGCTTCTACGTACAAAGTGTAATTCCTTTTAGACAATCCATAATCCTCTATCAGTCCTACCTGTCAATGGGGCAGCTATACACTCTCTTCGTTCCAAAACTATCTCCTTTGGAAACCGCGCCCCCATGTTTCATCTCAAGAGCGTCCAAGCATGCTTGATGGTAGATGTGTCTGCAGGCCAGCACAACCAGAGGGCTAAGCTTATGTTCCCGGTTTGCCACCATTGACCCTTGCATGCCTTCATGTCCAGAAGTGTTTGCTTGCTGGTTCGGGTCGTTCATTGACTCCCCTTGCTGCTGCAATCGCGGGCTCACAGCCTTTCCCTTGCCCTTCCCCTTTCCATCTCCATTTGCATTTCCATTATACTTCTCCCCACCCTGGGGCCCGTCCGTTGCCGGCCACGCATGATCCTTGCCCTTCCCCCGTTCAGTAGTAGCACTCGCCGCCTTGTTTTTGCTCATGGTGAGTTGCTTCCTCGCCTGGCGTTGACTCTCCTCAGCAGCCTGGCGATCTTCCCACGCTTCGTAGACATTACCCGCCACACCAGGACCCCAAACTCGCCGGCCGCAGGCCTCGCAGGTGGAGCCTTTAGGACGCCAACCTCGCTGGCGGAGTTGGACGGCTTGGCTTACACTCACAAAAAGACTGCGTTCCAAAAGCCGGTTTGAGAGGCTAAGGATGGATTCTTCGTATGCGTATGCGGCGAAGATACTGGAGAGAACTGAACGGAGATCTGCAAGGTTAGGCGACGACGCCGCGGCGCGAGTGAGGAACGCGCGAAGAATACGGAGGAAGGATAGATTGGCGTTCATTGCTGGAGGCTGTATATCACCCGTGTCTGCTGCAGATCGAGAGGTGCGGGTTGATGTGGATGAGAGGAGGGCTGTAAAGGTGTCTTGCACGAGCGATCGTGCCAAGGTGACAAGCTTTTCTGTCTCCAATGACACAAGGATAGATTCACTGCTGGGGTGAGAATCGCCGTTCATAAGCTGTGCTTGTGTTGAATCATCTGGTGGTGGTAGCTGCAAGGCTGAAGTAGCCCGCTTGGTGATCTGTACACAGCTCTCAACCAAGCTGAGCCAGAGTTGCTCGTCGGGCGAAAGCTCGTCTTCGGAATTTGATTTGTGCCGTTGACGTGTATTACCACTCTCTCGAGCGGCTTTGGTTTGTTCCTGACACAGCCAAACGCCCACACGAGTGTAGTTTTGCAAAGCCTGCATAAGTTCCTCCGTACTTTCTTGGGAATTGAGATCTCCTTGCGACTGAGAGGCGGTTCCGGTCAATAGACCGTATAAGGCTGATTCAAGAGTTTCCAAGTGTCTCGTCAGTCGCGCCATGGCCTCCTTCACTTGTCCTTCTTTCGCCATCAGTATGACGGCAGCGTCAATTACACCCGTCTCTTCCATTGTAGGCAGTAGCTTCTGTAACCTCAAGTTCGTAGCTTGGACTTTATTTACGTATTCCGGTACATGTGATGGTTCAAACCGGCACATGAGCTCCAAATACTGCTCCACAAGATCCTGTTGAGGCGGACGGACGTTCATCACCTCCTTGCTTGGCTCCAGTATCGTCTTCAGATAAGTGTACCGAAGGTGCGGCTGCTCAGAAACGGAATCCAGGACGTGACTGTGCAACTCTGGAGCGTAGGGCCCTATTGCTTGCGCCGCTCTAACAGAGTCAATCTGGACCAGTTTACCGGCGTGATCCTTAATGACCTGGTGTACGTCCTGTATCTGGCGACGGGTAAGACCTGAGTGCGGTCGGAGACAGAGTTCGATACAGTCAAAGATAGCTTCCCGCTCATTCGGGTCTTCGAAGTAGGTCAGAGTCAATTTCCCATACTGTTTGTCTGCTTTGTATATACGCTTCAGTATCCGATAAAATCCAGCCTCCTTGAACCGCGGTATCAAGTCGGGTAGATCTGGGGGATGATAAACTGAAAGTAAATATTCGGCGCTCAGTTGGGCGTCCTCGGCAAGGTCACCTCCTGGATATTGACACAGCTCGACCAGGACTTTGGTAAGTGTCGATCCCGTGAAAAGAAGGTATTGCGGGTACTTGGGAAGGTTTCTGGCAATAAACATATCGAGATAGATAGTGTCTTCCTTGGCAAAGTCTGCCGAACTCATTATCTCCATTAAGATGGAGGTAATGTACTGCCTGTCTACCGTCAGCCCGAATATTTCTTCCTCTGGAAGATCACGACTTGGGCCACCAGCAAGCTGCTTTTCGGGTGAATCGTTCAAGAAAGAGTCTTCAAAGGCCTCGTTGAGCACGCTCAGGAAGCTGGGTGCGTCAAAGTTGAGAATCATCCTCAAATAGGGGAAGGATGGTTCTTGAGACTGTTCTGGTTGCGTAAGCAGTCTCTTGCTACTGCCCTTAGGCCAGCAGATACTTTTGCCGGAAAAGAGAAACCAGTAAATCTCCGCTTTAGCCTTTTGAGCTATAACATCAGGAATTGTCTCCCCAGTAGGATAGGTCTTCCCGGTCAGTATAAACGACAGGTATGGGAAGATCTTCAGTGCATTTGTTTCTCTAGTTTCGTTCTCCAACACGCTTGTTGTGCCATCTGCATGCCCGTTCTGCATCAAAGGTACCAATAAGGCCAGCAAGTCAATGAATGGGGTGAGATAGTCGTTTAGGGCTTGGTTCCACACGTAAATTAATGCATCATAGAGGCCATGCTTTTTGCAAAGCGTCGTGACTTGATCGAGATCTAGGGTTGAGGTGTCCATGTGGCAGATGATGTCTTCGAGCCTGGTTTCGAGCCCGTTGCTGACGAAGTGAGCGACCAAAGCTTTCACAACTGCGGGCGGGATGGCCGTAATCGAACCATCGATGATGTATGGTTCAAGGGTCTCCAAAAAGACGCCTTCCAGACCGGCTTCTTCATACCATTCGTACATCTCGTCGAAGAGGAAGTCGGTTTTCCCGGCGTTGTGAGAAGCTATGAAGCATGTTTCAGCCAGTTCCCGAAGGTGCTTATCGTCTCCTGCTTCTCGGCGTTTTGTTCTCTGCCCAAATGCATATTTGAGAGATGCGCTCATGATCTCCACGAGTTTATCAATGACCATGGAATGTCTCAAGGCCGTATCCTCCGGTAAGCCAACAGTCAGCTTGTTGGCGTCGCCCGTGTAGTAAGATGTCGCAAGTCGAATAGCACCAACATAGTCACCGCTTTCCATCAATGCGAACAGCCGATCTGCCCAATTAGATAGGGCGCCTAACGAAACATCGGTAAACCCAAGTAGAAAAAGCCGGCCTTTATAAGCTTTAAAGCTCATATAGAAGGCATCAGCAACGACACCGTGCATGGTAGGATCTTCATCGTCAAGCTGCTCGACCAGAGCGTGAAGTTGCTTGGAGAAAAGATCAGCATGGTAGATGTGCTTGTGTATAAGGTCGAATGCTTCAGTCATGCGCATGGTTCGATCCTCTAGCACAATGAGCCTCTGAGTGATGGTGAGGACTGTCAACACAGACCGGCTCAGCCATTGTACAGCAACAATTGGCTCTTCGCATTTCCACCGGTTTCGGGGTCTGAATCTGAGGGTTGGCGGTTTATCCTTGTTTTCTGCTGGCTCCTCTTCCACCTCAAGGACCGTGAGGACATTTGACCAGCAGTAGACGAGCTTGACCTTGGACACGATGCTGCCAGTAAGAGGATCTGGCACCTTCAATCTCACTGCAGGGAACCAAGCTAAACATCCCGTCATGGCGCTATGTGCAGTCATTTCCTTTGGACGCGCAGATTTATGTTGTGTTTGAGCAACAGGCGTAGTGGAGACGATGACTAGCAAGTATGGGGTGAGCATGGCTGTCAAGCCCATGGAATCTGTGGCCATCTCAACGTTTCCTAGAGGCAGAGATTGGAAGGCAAGCACGGTACTGGGCTTAAGTGTCTTCCCAACAGGCGGAGGAGCGTCTGGATACCGGCCGAGAATTCGAGTAGTTTTGACAGTCCTGCCAAGTGATCCGGTACCCCGTGTAGCAAGGTGAGAGAAGGCCATCCCTCGGTCATCAGCAGATACCAGGGCTGTGTGTCGGGTCCCCAGAAAGCCCAAGTGTGTTATCGCAGCATTGGGGACATGTCCGTCCGTTGATCTCTGCTGAAGCTGGGGTAGATGTGGAATACTGAGGAACGGTCGTGAAGGACGGGTGGTATCCCATGTAAAGATATTTCCATTGGCATGTCCGCCTGCAATTGTCGTGTGGTCTGCAGAAATTGCTAGAGATACCACGGCACCTGATTCAACAGCTGGGGGGCTGGTCAACAACAGCATCAAGCAAGGTCCATTTAGGGGGAAAGCGCAAACCTTTTGTTCCCGGCCCAATGATCATCTTCAAATTTTGGTTGAAATCGAACACTAGGATGACTCCTTTTGACGTTCCCAGAACAATCGAGGCAGACACGGCCAGGCATGTTGGAGAGCCAAAGTTCCTCCTCCCAGATTCGGAGAATGCTAAGCCATCCAACTTCAGTAACTTTGTCCAGCGCACAACTTCCCAAGGAGGGGAGCTTGATTCGGTTTCGCTGGAGTCGAGTAGTAGATTGCTCGTAACGGATAGCGTCCTGCTATGGCCCGCCAGGAATGCGGGCGAGGAAGGCCGTGGAGAGAGAGTACCAGGCGAGCCAAAGGAGGAGAACCTCCTATCAAAGGGTCTGAAGGAGGGTGTTGGGCCTCTTAACCCGGGACGGAGTGCCAAAGACGGTACAATGTTGCTGCTACCCGGAGACGAAACGACGGAGCCCTGTATGCGCCATCATTAGTCGGACACCTCAAACACCAGAACAGGCATCACGAACTTGTGCGGAGGGAGAGTCTCCAGAAAGCGTAGGAAAGGACTCAAGAGGGCTTGCGGCTGAGCGCAATACTCCATCTACAGAACCGTCCTCTGAGGTTGTCACATCGTGTTCGGCCTCGACCAGCTCGCGGTAACGGTTCGCTATGGCACTCGGCGCAATCGGAGTAAGTGCGATGGGGGATGCCGCTGTTGGCTGATCTCCCACTTCCTCCCCATCTACACCCGTAAAGGTGGCCTGGTCGTCCTCGTTTTTTTGTCGGGAGATTTCATCGCCGCTCAAGCTTTGGGCGTCGGCTGGACCAAGATCGGGTTCGTCGGCCATTATGTCGTCCACTGACCCCTCCTCATCCCGCCGCGGTGTGTTCACGCTCATCGGGGATAACCAAAGCAGCGCATGTTTTCAGTACAGTCGGTGTATTCGCCCAAAAGGTGTGCGACCTTTGCCCTCGTGGTAATCTTGAACGTAATGTTTTCAAGTCTGCCCAACGGTGGCGCTCTCGTAGTTGTAGTTGTAGGTAATAGCTCTCGTCTTCCAACTTGATGGATGATGGATCTAGGCACCCAGGTACCTCTAGTGAACGACGCCGGGTGGAAATGATGAACGGCGAATTGGAGATACAGAGGCTTAGTGGCGATTGGCAACTCCAAACCAACTACACAACCCAGAGTTTGTCGGATTTCTGCGCATTCGTTTGTCGATGAGGTGACTCCAAGGCGCAAGACGGGATATCGACGGGAGCTTCCTTCAGCTGCTGGACCGAGTCACTGCAAGGAAGTGGAAGCTTCAGGTAGCTCGGTTCTGGGCTCCATGACCACTCACTCACTGTCTGGCCTGCCATGTGCCAACGTCAACAGTGAGGTTGGGCGCCCGATAAAACCCCCGCAAGCTAGAGGTAGAGGTACTTACAGGTACCAGGGGCGCTCAGTGTGTGCAGCAGTTATCGATAAGACCTTATCACCTCAGGGACAGGCTTGCATCATAACAACAGTAGCGACAATTTGATCCGTGTTTCCATCCTCGCCTTCCCAACTTAACGGCCACCGACATCTTTTAGTTTACACATCTACAATCTTAACGCTTGCGCCTGACACTGTCAACTAGAACTCTACCACATAACCTACATCGTCACCGCGAGGCATGGCATCCATCGGCCCCCAACTCCCTCCCCATCTCCAAAAGCGCAAACGCGACTCCAAAGACGAAGAGTCAGCCTCTCCTCCGACCAAGATATCGCGACCAGACAGCAACCCAGACGAACTCCCACTTGATGATGATGATGATGATGACTCCGACAATGACTTTGGGCCCAGTGCACCCAATCCTAATCGCCCATATTCTGCATCTAGCATTGGCCCATCTGCTGCACCACCGCGACCATCAATAGGCCCTTCCCGACCACCCAATCCATCGGAGGAAGACGAAAAGAGTGTTGCAAAGCCCACCACACAACCGATCGGTCCCTCTCTTCCACGACCACCACCCACAACGACGAACATCGATGAAATTCCCCTCGAAGATTCAGACGGTGATAATATTGGTCCTGCCGTAGGATCATCAATAGGCCCAACCGCACCTCCCGCCTCCGCCGCTTCTGCTGCTCCCAAGCGTATCTACGGCCCCGCCTTTCCACCCGCCGACCTCTCTGAGCGTCCAACCACGGATCCCAATGCCGACTCAGACTCCAACTCAGACTCGGATTCAGACGATGGCTACGGCCCCGCCCTCCCCGGCTCACGACCAGCCGCCAGCTCAAAGAATAGCCACGGCAGTGGTCCCCACTTCCCTTCCTTCGCCCAGCAACAAGATCGAGCCGAAGAACTTCAAGCCCCCAAGCGCGACGACTGGATGATCGCACCGCCTACCAGTAGTAGCTACCGTGCCCCAGACCCGACAAAGCTCAAGTCGCGCAAGTTCGCTAGCGGGCGCTCTGCCGCCACGGAAAAATCAAGCGGAGTAAGCAGCATATGGACGGAGACGCCTGAAGAAAAAATCAAGCGGTTGGCAGCGGCGGTGCTGGGTCGGGAAGACCCGTCATCTACTGCCGCCTCTTCCTATCCCTCTTCAAAAACTGCCTCTGTCTCAAACACTGTCGGGCCAAAAAACCTGGATGAAGAAAGGGTCCGTTCCTATACTGAACAAACGCGGGGACGGAGTCTAGTGGAGGAACACCAAGCTGCCATTGCGGCGGGAAAGAAGAAACTGACCTCGAGTTCTTCTGCGCCTAGCAGACCGGCGAACAAGTATGGGAAGCAGGATGTTGATGATGAAGATGACCCGAGCAAGCGGGCGTTTGATCGGGAGAAGGATATGGCGGTTGGAGGCAGGATTAGCCATACGCAGAGGAAGGATCTGTTGAATCGCGCGGCGAATTTTGGGGATCGGTTTCAGTCTGGGAAATATCTATGAGGAACTCGGACAGCAAGGGCTGGTTTGGGACTTTGCTTGGTTATTTGTTGTCCTCTCAGTGCCAACGAGCTTCCCGTAGTGTGACGTGCCTCTGGATGAGTTCAAGAAAGAAAACGCCTAGAATGAGGCGCGAACTTTCTGTACATTTTAAAATGTATCACGAATAACTGAACGAAATCCGTGACAACACAGAAAGCTTCGGATTGACTCGGAATGATTCATCGCATCTTCATTACACTCAAGCCGGCTGAATCTGGCTCCATTCACTCGTCCCTATTTCTCCAAAATTTCCAGGTGCGCATGTCCATGAAAGGTGCCGTAGTCAATTTATAATCAAAATGTCCGCTCAACAATGAGGTGAGGTCTCCAATATCATCCAATGTACAAAATAAACCAAGATTCCATCCCAATAAACTCCATGCTATCCCATCCCTTCCCATCAATAACAACCAAAGCCACACACGCCCATCGTGGAGCACCACATTCCGGCCAACCGACCTTATATGCACCGAGACCAATACACACTGCTATGCATCTTGCGCACTGACCTGCTCGCTTTGCCAAATTTGCAAACCATGATTGTCATACGAAAAGATCGTATGTAACATTCTGCTCGAACCGGCAGCGTCGTTCATCGTGCATCGTCCTTTCAGTTTCGTCCCTTATGCATAAATCCAACCCGATCGCTGGTTGCTGCTGGAGGGCAGAGGTGCTCCCCGCAGCAACACCACTTCATTTCTCGGTTGATACTACCAATGGACATCGGCAACGGATAATGTAAAACTCGAGATGCGGCAGGTAAAGCAGACGGATATCGGTGTAGATATCAGCTTCGCACAGAGCGGCGTAGTCACCAGTCTTTCAAATTCGTGTCGCCGGACTTAATTCGCCGCAGGTCGGACTCCCGCTTCAAGATTAGCAGGCGTCATAGTTGGGTTGGAATTTGCGTCCGCGATGTGCCCCCCGTTGCTGCGACGAAAGTGGGGGAATGCAGCCCTAAGATTTGCAAACACACTCCCGCCCTCGGCACGATCCGAAGAAGCTTGGGGTGAAGAGCCGGGTTGACTAGAAGCACCGTTATTGTCCCGTCTTCGCTCACCATGACGCCGCCGAGACCCTCGTTGATCATTGCTGGACACCACATACACCGTCCTTGCTGGACGACCCAGGCCGAACAAAGCACGTCTCGGTCTGTTTGGCAGGTTCATACGATTGGATCGTGGGTCGTTGGATAAAGTGACATGAATCACGCCAGGCTGGCCATCGACTGGTTCGCCGGCTGCGCGTGGCTTAGGAGTGTAGTAATCGGCCTTGCACAACGGACAGCATGCTCGCCTGCTCGTCAACCATGGGTCAAGGCATGCCGCGTGGAAAGCATGTCCACAAGTCAACCCACGCACGTCGTCGTCGTCTTCCAAGGTGTCAATGCAAATAGCACAGGTGTCGCCAGAGGTGCCCTCGCACTCCGGCGGCAATGCGGCGTCAATCGGATCCTCCTCCTCTTCGCCCTCGTCGTGCGAAACCCGTGCTTCCTTCGGTGGCGTCGTTGCTTCTGAGACAGCATGGGTCAAAGGCACAGTGCTGGAGGTGCTCTCCTTGGCTTCATGTTGTGGAGTTTTCGGATCCCGATCAGCAGGTTCGACTTGGCTTGTCGTTGGCCGGCCCTCGGTCGACATACGCTCCTTGTTCGGCAACTCTCGAGAGATAGCGTCCGCGTCATGAATACTATTCGGTCGGCTGGGCGCTGAAACGCCACCGCTGGTGGGTAGACCATCCCGCGCTCGACTTGCGACCCAAGTTTTGTACTTGAGCATGGGGAATTTCTCGTTGACTTCGTCTATTGTCATTAGTTTCTTCTCACGACGGCGTCGGTGCGGCCGAGGCATGGCCTCCAGGTTAATCTGGTCGCCCTCCTCCGCTAGGCGCATTTGACGAGTTCGAGCATTGTATCGAAAGCAGTACTTGACGCCCACAATGATCCTGCAGCCCGGGTTAGCTGCCCATTTGACAAAACATGGCGAGGCACACCAAAAACCCACCAGAGGTTGGTAAAAACGACACCGAAACCCAATGCCACAAAAAACAAGAGCGGCGACGACCCTCCTTTTTCATCCTTTGAATCGGTATCCCCGGATGCGGAATTGGAAGTGGCGGATGGAGGAGTGACAGTGGGCGATATTGATGTTAATGAAGCGGTTATCACAGATGAGCTGCCGCTTGTCGAAATTGCTGAGGCCGTCGCCGACGCTACTGTCGAGGTAAGTATCGAAGTACCAGTTTCGGCGACCTGCCTCGCCACGGCGCGCGCCCCTTCCAATATGGCTGGATTAACAAAAACAACCATTTTGCCGACTGCCGACAGATGAGATGCCGATGAGATTCGAGTGGCGACGGGGTACGAATTACTGTCGCAGGGTGTCCATTAGGTAGAGATTGAGTAGCGCACGCAGCCGTCACCAGTCCGTGGAGAAACCCGCTGTGTCCTTAGTTTGCCAGAGCTCAGAGAACAAGGAACGGTTTGCCGAGGACAAGAAGAAGGATGAGCGAGGTCGAGGGCAAAATGCGCAAAAGCCTTTCGGAAGGCTTGGGGAAATGCTGACGAAGGGCTACCAAAAGCAACGTAAGCGGGTAGGACGCCCGAGGCGAGGGCTGATGTATGAATGGTTGATGGAAGCCGGAGGTTAAAAGCGTGATAAGCCCGGAAGGTGGAGAAGAGTGACCTGCTGAGCGGCAAAACGATGTGAACTTGCAGAGGGAAGGTGCAGGTGCAGCGGCGACTCGAGACTGCAGCACCTACCTATGAGCGAGAAAGGTAATTGAAGTGAAAGTGTGCAGTGAGAATGGAAAGTGGTAAATTGTTAAGGCTCTGCAGCGCACGGTCAGTCGCCAGGCCACCACAAGCGCTAAAGTGGGAAGTGTTGGTCGTGGGTGATTGTCGAAACGGGGAATTCCCGAGATTGTTGCGCACTGCTGGTGCCAGCATGGAGCAGAATGGGGAAAAGGATACGAAGTGGAATGGAGGATGGGAAAGCGCTACCTACCTCTACGTGTACCTCAGCTGTATGCCAGGTGGTTGTGCACTATTCAAATTGGGTCTGGGTTTGCAAGAGATTTGCGAGATCTGTGTGGTGTAAAAGCATGGAACTAGGTGCTTTCAGTGAGACTGAAGACGGGAACGAAACTTGCATGTCGAATCCTGGTTTCATTATTCATCCATTTGACTCGATCTACACACTTGCCCGGCTGCCGGTTACGTTGAACGCGATTCGATCCTCTTGTCCTCGATCCACGGTGTCAATGACAAGACGATTCCACGCATCCTACAGTGAAAGTCTGCCCTTTCACAATCGCTTTTGCTCATCATGTGCATGGCAAGCGTAGTAAGTCAAAGCAAAGCCACAGTGACGGGGCTGGGGGACACTGGGGGATTGGGGCATGCTTCCACTTGCTTTTTCCCCTTGGTCACAAAAGGGTCGCTCGACACTGCGATGGAGGGGTGGGTCGAATTGTCGAAGGTCTTCACCCCCGGAAGAGACGGACGGGATTGGCGGGGCCTCTGGAAAAGGAAAACAGGGCAAGAGGGCAGCAACGAAGTCGACAGGGATGGCCGCTCATCTGTGCTTTATAACTTCCATTCGGATGACTTGACCAGCCGAAGCGACTGAGGCATGCAATGATGTTGCAAGGGTACGGGATGACGCACTGCCGCCTTGTCTCTTAACATGCTGCATTCAGTCTTCACCGTCCACGTGGAAGGGCGGGCTATATGTACACATCAAGTTGCTCTGTCGAGAGTTTCGCTTGCAGACCTCCACGCTATGGTGCTGGCCATGTATATGCACCCTGGTGCAGAGTTGCAGACGTGCTTAAATTCTGGGGTACTTTGCAGTCCACCCCCGCCTACCCCAACATCTTGGCACCCTGCATCTCTCTTTGTTCGGATATCTTTTTCATCATTTCTATATCATCCCGTCCGGGCATCTCAAGGATAGTTGTGCGGACAGCTTGTGGTTGGGCTTGTAGCATCATCCCAGAATACTACCATCTATTTCCCCTGAAGGAACTTCCATGTTCCGTTACGAAACATGAGGTTTCTGGTTTCGTCAGGGTGTCGCATGTCAAACTTGGTTCAGAGACCTTCCAGACCTCTTTGGCTGAACGGTCGTCTTTCATCATGCACCAGGGGGGCCCAAGTGCACCTAAATGCCAACTTGACAGAAAGAAAGTTGGCGATCTCATCCAGCTACAACATAGGTACCCACGCAGGGCACGCTCTCCGCGGCTTTGCAATCTAGAGGTAATACTGGTCTGTTTGTTAGCTTGGTACCTCGGAACTCCTAGGTGCACTGGATGAGATATCTTCCCAATTGTCCTAAACCTTTCAAAACTAAATAAGTGGCTGAGCAGGGATCCCGAAAGGCATCAACAAGATCCAATACGGTGTACATGTGTATTTATTTTGGAAAAAGCATCCCAGGGAAGTTGACCCGAGGTCTCGAGCTAAGAATCAAACTAGTACGTATTGGACTGCAACATGAGGGTCAAAAAGCACAGCCAGTAGACGATACTTCAACCTGATCAATTTCCTCTCTGAACCTCACAATTACACGGGCCTCGCACGGCGGCATGATAAGCGCGGGGATACCCATCAGACCCTCTAGCTTTTGCGACTAGGCGACGTGAAATCTAAACCTGAAACATCCCCGTTGTTGGAGATGTTCAATGATCTTTGGGATGCCCATCACTTTCGGCTATCTCCGCAGAGGTAAAATAAGGTTGTCCTGGTCTTCCATTTGAATGAAGATGTGGGAGAGGCTAAATACCGACAAGATGCCCAGCACCAAGCAAAAAAGTTCCATCACGTTTGAAGTTTTACGCCGAGCGCCTGTTTAAATGGCACCGGTCTTTTTCTCTGCTGCAACCTCTGTCACAACCACCGATCTTATTCATCAATTTTGCTCGGTACAAAAAGCGCCATCCTTGAGCGAAGAACAGCGTCTTCTTGAACGATTCAATCAAATGACAATCCCGTGGATACAACACTCAACCGTTCCGTTCCCTTCTCCCACAAAACAAACAGTTGGCAGAAAACGAATAAAAAACTTGCCTTTTCCCCCATCTTTCCGAGAAACGTGACGGGTGTGTGAGACTCTGGCTTTCGGACTCCATAGCATGCTTATGTCTGAACGTTACAGTCCACGGTTACTTGGGATCTTCGTGACAGAAACCTTTGCCGTGAGAATACTTCCTTGAGGTATCGGACTTTGTTGTTCTCCCCGACCGGTTTAGATACGGACTCGTCAGATTTAAAGAGAAGCCAGCACGTTCATATTTTCGCACGTGCTCCGATTGTAGAAACGGTCGGAGACATGTCCAAGGACCTAAGATAACCAACGCATCGATCGGATCACCATCCCTAATTCATCTCGATCTCCATATCGTCAACCTCGCGCTCAAAGCATAAGTAGTGCTCACTAGAACATACAGCCAAGACCAGCCCAGTCTTTTGACCTTCCCATCCCGTCTTTTCGCGGTCTTTCTGGGCGAGTTGGGCAATAGCTCAGCCTCCTTTGGCCACTCCACGACGCGCGCAACAACCTCTTGGCTGGGTCTTAGCATTGGTCGTGAGCAGACTATGCGGACAACCTGACAGTGGTATTAACGTGGGGTTCTAGATTTTGGTAACGAGAAAAAAAAAGAGATAAAGGACAAAGAGACATTGTGACAAGGTTGGGAGGAGCCAAATTCACAAAAGAATGTTTTTTTTTGATCCGACCCAGGCTCGATCTGGGGACCTTCAGTGTGTTAGACTGACGTGATAACCAACTACACCATCGGACCAATTGATACTCAGAGTTGCAAGGTTAGTAATTATAATCTTAGCAAGAGAGAGTTCTCTTTGGTTGTTCGAATCTCGGACTTTCTGCAATCGTTGAGCATCAGAGGTTGAGGAGCTACAGTTCATAAATACTCACATTTTGCCGACTATTATGAAACACATTCTTTTGATGGTACCGTGAGTGGGTGGCGGAAGATCATGAGGCATAGAAAACAGAATGCGCCAGGAACCAGAAGCACAGCCTCTTCTATGGTCAGCATCACCGAGTCCAGGTGAGGATTTCGGCGCGAAAGTGAGGCATCAGCTATAACAAGAATATATTAGGGCCAATGGGTCTGTTCCTCAAGGTCCCACAAGTCGAATATTTCATTTTCGGAAGTTGTGTGTACAGCGCACAATGACGTGCCTAACCACACCCGGAGCCTGATCTGTCGTCTGGTCGCCGACCGCTCGGAGCATTCACTTCTCCAAGGTCAAGTAAACTTTGACCTCCACTTCATTTGACCAGCCAGCCTCGAGGCCCATCTCTTTCCATGCGGATTCTATGTCAATGTCGAGGACGTGGCTATCCATCCTGTTGACAGTTACCGTATGGGGCGGGATGGGCTGGCCCTGAATTGTGACCATGAATTCGTCTTGGATGGACAAGTCCGGAAGGTGGGATATGTAAATGCCTAAACACGGTGAATCGTCAGTCACGCTTCATCAAGTCGTTCCGAAAATTCTCACCTAGTACACCCAAGGCCTTCAGCCTGGTGCTTATGAACAACCGCCCGTTCTCGAGCAGATCGGAGCTGTGGTTCAACATAGCAGCGCATCCGGTCATCTTTCCCACCAGCCCCAGGCTAGCCACGTATACACGACCTCTGCTCTCGGTTTCGTAGAGTGACAAGGGAAAGACGGAAAGAATGTCGTAGCCGCCATTGTCGAGAGATGCCGTCAACAGAGAGGCAGATGAGGTTGTCTGAACTGGCACGGTCACCTTTCCACTCTGATGAGAACGTACCACGTACCACATCGATGGCAGGACGCCCGAAAATCGGGCAAGAGGGATTAGTTCTGTGAGCGGACGGCCCGATACGTTGAAGATGCCCATGATCGGAGTGCCCGTGACCGCCCTGCCGTTGTAAGCGCTTATTTTGAGCAGAGACAAATCATCGTAGTTGACATATTGGTCAAGGCTACGACCAAGCACGCTGGGACGGAAAATGACAGTCCTGCCTCTTGGCGTCACACCGGTCATCTGCTTGATCAAATCGAGGTCGTACTGGCCGGGAACATCTGTGATGTAAATGGGACCGCCGCTCACACAACGTGCGGCAGCGTGAAAGCCGGCATATGCGCCAGTAGTTTGGAACATGTCCCAGTCTGGGAGGATGTTCAGATGTTGGGTAAGCAAGCTGTTGTGAGCATTTGCCCAGACATGCCAGGGATGAGAAGATGGGACGTCGGGGAAAAAGTCATCCGAGTTCCTGCAAAGCATCGTGGGCCGTCCCCGGGGAAGTTGTGTATGGAAGATGATCTGAGGAGACATGGACATGCAAGATATGGCTCTCCCGCCAAAGTACCGAAGAGATGCGAGCAGCCAGTTGTCTAGGTACGGTTGGATGAGTTCGCGTCGGACCTTTGGCGATACCCAAGTGTCAACCATGAACTGCGCATCGGTCTTGACTCCCGCCACACCACTCTCGGAGAGAAAACGATAAAAGTCATCGTAGAACTTGTGAACATCCTCCTTCGCGATGACTGTCATCTTGCCGCCAAGGGGAATGTTCTTACGTGAGCTATCTTCGCCACGCACAACCTCGATTGTCCTGTAGCGTTTGGCAAGATTACCATCGGGTGCTATGCCTGCCCAATACCCTAGAAGGGCATGCCACACAGCAACGTGCTCGATATTCTTGTGCTTGGATCGTATTTCGGAGACCAGTCCTGTGAGACCATTTGGAAAGGCTTTAGGTTCAGCCTCGAAATCATTCCAACCTTGCTGCCATTGATCTCCATGGTAATCAATATCTTGCCAATTGTCATCAATGATCAGGTTGCTGATGTTGATGTTGTTATCGGCCAGAGCATCTACTGCCGTTATAACCTTTTCCGCCGTCAACCTTTGGCCAAGGGCATTCCACGTGCCTACGTACTCATGTTAGACTGCATCATGGGCATATTGACCACTTTCACACTCACAATAGCCCAATCCATCATACCAGTTCTCGTACCAGTTAGCCTCGACATTATCACTAAGCTTCTCCAGCTTCGTTGGAGACTCTCCAGCTCTGTCAGCCGTGCTGACGAGGCCGCGAGCGTGGTACATAACAGCAGCATTGGCACTCTCAAAGTTGTCGCCAACCGCTACCAAAACAGTACCGCTACCGGCTTTCGCGCTATCGTTCCGAACCTGGCCATCAAGGTTAGTTGGTGATGGTTGTATATTTGTATTGTGATTGTAGGCCTACATGGATGGTCACCCGTCCAAACTCGTCGTTGCGAAACAGCGTCATGCCATCGACGGCATTGTTGATACCGGCGAAACCCAAAAGGACCAAGTGTTTGCCCTTGCTGGAGAGAAACGAACAAAGTAGTGCGTCTTTATCGAATTCAACAGTCGATCTTCCCTGTCTCGGAGCAAGCCAAGGTGACCAGTCTCTGACCAAAGCGAACCACCTGTCGTCGCTCTGATCAGCACCTGGACATGATTGTAAACACCGGCTATCGCAGGAGCCCCGAAATCCTTACCTCAGAAACCCTCCCCAAGGAATGCCGAGCGGAACATGGGTGAAAGTCGAGTTATCGTCGTCTTGAGCCCCGTCCACGGGAACCTCAATGGTCCAGAGTCGAGTCCCGGGACATTGGCTTAGATGAGGACTCCATTTAAGAGATGGGTTCAAGCCGTGGATCAGATCTGGCAAGTCCTCATCATCGCTGCCTTCTGGCGCTCCAACATCGACCACAATGTAGCCATCACCTAGACCCTGTTCGTTGCGGACCCATCTCCAATCATGGTCAGGTCCCTGGCGGAACTTGGCGGTGAAGTTCAACGTTGACTGCACGGTTAAATTGACAGCAAAGTGCAGGCGCGTTAGCTGATCCGCAGGGTCGTGCAGGGTCGACGGGAAGTCACTCTGCCCACTTGGGGCGAAGGGAGTTTCGACCCAGCTTGCCTTGCGACCATCGTAGCTGCCAGTGGAATGCCAGAGCGCGAGCTGCCACGAGCCAGGAGCAAGGGTTTTGGGGACCTCTAACACAGCGTGAAAAGTCACACTGGTATCCTTTAACTGGGTGATCTGCTCCAGAGGCGGGTAGGTTACGACGAAAGGGGACATTTTCAGGACGAGACCTGTTGGTGAATGAGCGATATGCTCGATGTCGATCGTGGCAGTGGGATCGAGAGGATATCAAGAGTGACATACACTATGACGAAGCCGGAGGATTAAGAGATGTAACACAATAACTGTATTGAAGGTAGGGGGCAATTCATGCAGGGTGGTTATGATGTTAAACAATGATATGTCTGTCAAGAGGTATGTTGATCCTGTTCAGCCTCTCTGGGTGAATGAAACTCAGGAAGGGAAGAAGCCAGGTGGTAGGCGTGGGCTCGTTGTGAGAAGTCGGATTGAATAGACCATAGGAGTCAGCTAGGGCTAGTTGCAGCTATCCGATCGATGGCACTAACTCCCTAGGACACGTGTAGTGCCGTAGGCTACTACGTACGGTACGAACCTCGGGAGAAATATTCCCAACTGTAAGTAGTACATACGAGACGTGGGTGAGGAAGCTCTTCCTCGGAATCGCTGAAAGATCGGGATGCTTGCGGACTATTCCAATCTGGGGAGTAGCAGTACATAGCTCGAGTCGAGCATGATTCATCTTCTTGGTAGTGATACGAGCAGTTACAGTGAGCTCGATTGTGGATGGCCGAGATGAGAGGCGAAGAGGGGATCGATTTTGTAGACCTGATGAGTAGTGCCACCAGATGGTCGATCTCTGAACGGAAAAACGAAGGCACGGACGACTTCGATACCCGCTTGAAAAAGAAAAAGGTAGATACTGTAGACAGCCCTACCGGACACAGTCGAGGTATCTCTGTGCTTAGTTGATGAAATGCAACCTCAAACTCCCCTCAAATAGCCTTGGCAATGACATGGGAGGTCGATGTGACGGGAAGAAATGGGCCGGACAGGTGAGCTGCCTCTGCCTGTGGTGAGCTACGGGAGCTGGGGGCATCCCATGGAGCACGGAGCTGTTTGCTGGCTGGAACCCTTGATGAATGTTGTTTCGCTTGTTTGTGGGAGAGGGGAAGCTTCCTGACGCCCAGCTCCGTCGCTGACCCCTAACCCTCGTTCCGACTGGGGCTAGCACAGGCTTTTGTGTTCCCCACTGGCTGAAGATCGGTCCTGGCCAATCGAATGGCTGAATTTCCAAGCCAAGTACCCGGCTTCGCGCAAGTGCACGGACCCGTTCTTGTTGCCGGGCCTTCCCGAGCTGGCCTTGGAAGTGAGGCAAAATTAACGACTTTTTTGATGTGAGCAGCTAGTAGAGGTCCTCACTGTAGCATCCTTTCCTTCAAACCGCTCATTCCCCCCCCTTCAAATCACCGACCTCCATGGCTTCCCGGAGACTAGCTCTCAACCTGGCGCAGGGCGTGAAGGCCCGCGCTGGGGGTGTTATCAACCCTTTCCGCAGAGGTCTTGCTACTCCTCACAGCGGCACCGGCATCAAGACCCAGACCACCACCCTCAAGAATGGCTTGACCGTGAGGACGCCCGCCCTCCCCTCCCCCGGCCTCCGAGCCCGCCCCCGAGCCCGCCTCCGGCCCGACTGTCTTCCTCCCCGACTGCTGCTCCGGACCCCAAGCCACCTCCAGACTTGTCCTAACGTCAATTGCTATCACAGGTTGCTTCCCAGTACTCTCCCTACGCCCAGACCTCCACGGTTGGCATGTGGATCGATGCCGGTTCCAGGGCCGAGACCGACGAGACCAATGGCACCGCCCACTTCCTCGAGCACCTTGCCTTCAAGGTACGCCCCCGATGTTACGAGTCACGAGTCCTCTCCCCGGGCTGTGGTTAGCTTTGATATGGCGCGTTGGGTTGTTGGATCGGTAGATTGTATGAGAGGGCATCTGGTTAATTCGACGACGACACGCAGGGAACGACGAAGCGCACTCAGCAGCAGTTGGAGCTCGAGATTGAGAACATGGGCGCTCACCTCAACGCCTACACCTCGGTTCGTCTGATCTTGTCGTCCGGCGCATCCGCCGCCCGCTAACCCGCGAGCACAGCGCGAGAACACTGTCTACTTTGCCAAGGCTCTCAACGAGGACGTCCCCAAGTGCGTCGATATTCTCCAGGACATTCTTCAGAACTCCAAGCTTGAGGAGTCCGCCATCGAGCGCGAGCGCGACGTTATTCTTCGCGAGTCGGAGGAGGTTGAGAAGCAGCTCGAGGAGGTCGTCTTTGACCACCTCCACGCTACCGCCTACCAGCACCAGCCCCTCGGCCGCACCATCCTCGGCCCCCGTGAGAACATCCGTGACATCACTCGTACCGAGCTCGTGAACTACATCAAGAACAACTACACTGCCGACCGCATGGTTCTCGTTGGCGCCGGTGGCGTCCCCCACGAGCAGCTCGTCGAGATGGCCGACAAGTACTTCTCCAAGCTCCCTGCTACCGCCCCTGTTAGCAGCGCTTCCATCCTCTCCAAGAAGAAGCCCGACTTCATCGGCTCTGATATCCGTATTCGCGACGATACCATCCCCACCGCCAACATTGCTATCGCCGTTGAGGGTGTCAGCTGGTCCGACGACGACTACTTCACTGGCCTCGTTACCCAGGCCATCGTTGGCAACTACGACAAGGCTCTTGGCAACGCTCCCCACCAGGGCAGCAAGCTCAGCGGCTTCGTTCACAAGCACGACCTCGCTACCAGCTTCATGAGCTTCTCTACCAGCTACAGCGACACTGGGTAAGCACGCTCCTGTTTGGTTTCGGACCTTTTTTTTTTTTTTTTTTTATTTATCATCATTTTTCTCTTTCTGACGTACAACTACTGACATGGCAAACTATAGTCTCTGGGGTATCTACCTTGTCACTGACAAGCTCGACCGCGTTGACGACCTTGTCCACTTCTCCCTCCGCGAGTGGACCCGTCTCTGCTCCAACGTCAGCGAGGCTGAGGTTGAGCGCGCGAAGGCCCAGCTCAAGGCCTCCATCCTCCTCTCCCTTGACGGTACCACCGCCGTTGCTGAGGATATTGGTCGCCAGATCGTCACCACCGGCCGCCGCATGAGCCCCGCTGAGATTGAGCGCATCATTGATGCTGTCTCCGCCAAGGACGTTATGGACTTCGCCAACAAGAAGATCTGGGATCAGGATATTGCTATCAGCGCGGTCGGCAGCATCGAGGGCCTGTTCGACTATGCCCGTATCAGGGGTGATATGAGCAGGAACGCTTTTTAAGCGATAGGGAGCAAGAAGGGGGCCGGGTTCTGTATTATAATCGGTGTTACATTCCAGCCCAAAATCTGTACTCTAGGGTCGGAGGCTAGACATAGAGCAATCAATTTCCATGCGTACAAGTTTCACGGTACAGGTTCGGTCGGTTAACAGGGTCACTCAATGATTACTATGGTATGTTGCAGGGCGGGAAAAGCGAGGGAGGTAGAGGCTGTGATTACCACTTCAATTACGGATTTCTGGCATGGTTTGCGAATCTTTGACGACATTGTGCTTCACTTGCTTACGCCAGGCGAGAGGATAAGCAGGACAAGAACAGGATTAAACGATGCGAGACTTGCCACGACGCTGGAGTTGGACGAGACCGCATCCAGGGCTTTTCGCAACACGTTCATCTGCAGCCAAAATCTGTGATGGTGGTATCCGAAGGGTTACCATGAGCCGATTCCTAAATCGCAGTCTGGAACACGCAGCGTGGTGTTGGGTGTGTTGACAAGAAAGTATACAGACTATTAGGCACCTTGCAACATGAAGATTACACATGCTGTAATGCCTGCTTTGCTTGGAATCTCTACGCGGGCTGGGCTTCGGCAGGTGGCACAGACCAACCGGAGCCGGGAGCTGGGGTCACGGTACGGACCTGAGATGAGACAGGTGTGACAGGGCAGTGGATGCCGGGGTACGTACTTTGCTTCGCTACCTACGCAGTAGGTAGCTAATGCCCGGCCTTATCGTGTTGGTGGCGATCGATTTTAGCGCAGGTGGGTGCAGTGCGCACGGGGCAACAAAGCCTTTCAGCCAAACAGCAGTCGAACTTTTGGCACTTTAACGTGACGTCCAGTGCAAACTCGGGCCGGTGACCATCCTAAGCACCGCCCTTGTTCTGTCGCGCCTTGTCTTGATCTGACCTCCCCGTCTGACCCTTTCCTATCTGCAGATCCCTCCCCCGAACACATTCCCCCCGGTTGTTCGGTTGCTGCACGCTCTCTTCGACTCGCTGTCTGCGAAGCGAACTTGCGCCGGTCGGAGGCGGCATATATCCATCAGCTGCGAATCAGTACTTTTACACCTCAACATCGAATTCTCCGTCTTTATCGCGGTCATGATTCCCCAATCCGTCCGACGGGTTGTGGCTGCCGCGCCGCAGTCGCCCGTTGTCTCCTCTCTGGCAGCCTCGTCCGCCCCTCGCGCCGGCGCCTCCTATATACTCTCGTCCTATCAGCCCAATGCCCTGCAAAAGCGACGATACTCTTCCTCCAAGCCGTCCAGCCCCGATGACGGTTCCTCCAGGGCCTTCGCTGCCCGCGCCTCTGTGCCCGCCGCCGGCACCTCCAAGACTCCTGGAGAGAAGCGCAAGCGCAAGGCGAAGGAGCCGGTCATGCCGCCACTCCCCAGCGTGCCCAGCACCAGGCATATCAAGGACGAGGGTTTGTTTATCCGCGCCTTTTGTTGCACAGGTTTAGAGTCAGGTCGCTAACAAGACGTTCTAGCGCTCGCCCTTTCAACGTTCTTCGCCCTCCACAGGCCGATTTCAGTCACTCAACTTCTTCCCAAGACCGTGACCGAGGAGTCATTCGCCGAGATCTTCAACCACCGCAAGGGACATAAGGCGACCGATGTCCTTTCGACCTTGTCGCAGGCCGTACACGATCTCGAGTCGCCCATGTCTGGGCTTAGGCTCTCCGATAACGATGTCGAAGACGGCTCTACCAAGATCAGCCTGAAGCACCCCGACGGCACCGAGTCCGATGTCTACTTTCAGCTAAACTCCATGTCCGGCCACTTCCTTCCCTTCAGCCCTCCTCCGCCGCCGGAGCCTATCGCTGAGGTTGACGAGGCCGCTGCGGAGGCCGAAGCCTCTGCTGCTATCGCCGAGGAAATTGCCGCCGCCGAGCAGGAGCCGGAAACGCGCGTGTACAAGGCGGTTGTCACGATTGAGGAGACGAGGAATACCAACGGCCAGTACAAGATCATGGCACACAGCCCACAACTCGTCGAGGACGATGCTGTGCAGCCGCGCAGCTTCCTGGAGCGCCTCGCCCTGCGCCAGATTCGCTATGAGGAAGCTCGCCAGCAGCAGGGGATCATGCATGCTATCAGCGTGCGCAGGCAAAAGAAGCTGAAGATCAAGAAGAAGAAGTACAAGAAGCTCATGCGCAGGACAAGAAACGAGCGTCGCAAGCAGGATAGACTCTAAACCACGCAAGGGTTAATCCGGCCGGTAGATGCTTATTTTCTTTTTCTATACCTCACCTGCAATGTACAATATCCTCTCCATATACTCACGCTCACGCTGACTAACCACCAGGTGCCTCGTTATCCAGTGATCACTGTGCATTGTTTGAAAGCTTCATGGCTTCACTTGCTTAGTTTTTTTTAACGGGGATGTTCTCTTGGTTGGCTTTCTTTGGTCTCAGCATATTTGCACTTTTGAGAACACAAAAGAGGCAAGCTCTGTAGGTTAAGTAGGTATCAGTCGTAAGTAGCAGAAGAGATCAATATCCTATCAGAATACGCTTAATAGACTCCGTGTAACACCTTTGATGTGTGTGTTGCGTCCACTGATTGATTGAGCGTAGGCCTTTTCATTACCCTGTCAGTTGCTCTTCAGGCACCATGCGTTCTCGCTTGTCATGGGTCACCTCTCAAACGACGTATTACGAGTTCTTGTTGGGTAGGAAAGACTATCATGCATCCGTCCATTAGTTCTAAGATGCCAAACGCCCCGGTGTAACCCATTCTATATTCTTGATCATTGACTCATAGCTCAGCTTACCATCCCCTTTCCCTCACATTATTCCAGCCCCTCAAGCAACACTCTTCCTCAGATACTCCAACCACTGCTCCAGGGTCCAGCTAGAACTAACCTCCCCTGCCACCACCCCATCGAGAATCACCGTAGGACTCACATGCACGCCCACCAGTCTCGCCATCTTGATCACTGTCTTCAAATCATTCGTCACCGCATTGCCCACATTTAAACTTCCATCATCTCCCTTCTCCGTCGGGATAGCCAACAGCTCATACAACTCCCTCTCATCAACCCCCGCGCTTTGGGAAGCTAACTTCGCCAGCCGCTTATACGTCTCATTCCGCGTCTCGTTCACCAGTGAAACGTCGAAATAAGCCTTCTGGTCTTTGAACAGAGCCGCGCTGAAGTCCCAGAATTTGGTGGGGGCTAGACGTTGTACGGCGAGCCCGGCTTCGTGGGTTAGGGTGGAGGAAGGGTGCCAGGGTTGGATTTGGTGGCGAAAGATGAATTGGACTTTTGAGCCGAGGTCGGCGTGCTCGGAGCGGAGAGAGGGGAGGAGGGTGGTGTAAAGGGTGTTGTAGATTTCTATTGTTTGGGTTGGGGAATCGTGTTATTCATGTGATTGCTTTTTTTTTTNTTTTTT